>NC_067402.1:58649347-58949347 GCF_016432865.1 Antechinus flavipes | reverse complement strand
TAAAAAATAAAGTAGACATTGTCATAAAAGAAAATTTTGGAACTAGGAACACTGTAAGCTATTATCCCTATTTGATATAATGGATAGCTTTTTACTTTTGGACTGGAGAAGATCAGGGTTTGAATACTAGGGCTCACTCACTAGCTGGTGTGACCCTTAGGCCCTTAACCATTCTCTATCTCTGTTTACCTATTTATAGAATGGAGAATGTGGCTCTAATCTTACAGGAAACTTTTAGGGATCAAACTGGATAATATATGTCATTTTGCAAATCTTAAAGTATTTCAGTGTGAATTTTTCCTTCCTGATGAATGCTGAACTGTATAAGTTGATTTTTTCTTTGTTTTTATTTGTAATGAATTATCCCTGTGACCACCATTTAATATTTATCCAACCAATCAGAAATTTTCTCTAGCACTTTGGAGATGCTGGCAGTTTCTTCTTTTAATATTACCACAGGAAGACAGCTGTAGAGCTGGAGGGAGCTGGGAAGTGTAGCATACCCTTTTCATCTTACAGATCAGGAAACTCAGGTACAGGGAGATGTTTGTGACATGACCTAGGAGTGACTGGGTAGTAACCATCACAGGTGGAATTGGAACCCAAGTCTGCTGATTCCAGTCACTGTTTTTCCACTGAAGCAGATTTCTCAAGTATAAGCTGAGTGAGTACAAGTATCTACCTCTTCTGGAGCACAGTATTTTGTATACAGTAGATACCTGATAAAAATAATGGCTGAATCATTGAATAAATGAACCATTTGCCAGTTGTTACACATTGCTTGGATTTGACTGTAAAAGAACTAAACTATGCTGTTTATTAATTCATTAATTTACTCTTTTGAACAAATTTGGTTTTGGATGCACACTGACTTCTGATGAGGGTTATTATAAAAATCTTAACTTATATTAGAATTTAATAAATTGATATCTTTTATTTTTATATCACCAAATATAATATATACATTCAAATATATCCCTCCTCCATCTCTTGTAACAAAGAAGAAAAAATCTAAAGAAGAAAAAGGCAATTTAGCTAAACCCATTAGCATACCTACCAGGTCCAATAGTATATATACAATGTTCAGTGTGTACATAGATGCCCCATCTCTGCAGTAAAGGGAATGAGGTGCATTTCTCATCTCTTCGGGAATAAGCTTCTTCATTATACTCACACAATGTTTTATTAACTGGTTTTGCAGCTATATCTCTTAACAACATATCTAAACAGTTTAGTAAAAATTTTTAATGTAGATAGAGTGGTTTCCTCATAGACCTTAAGGTTCCTTATATTTTCATCGATTACTTTGAAATTTAAAAGGCATTGCATATAGATGGCTTCTAAATCCCAGAGCTCCTCAAAATTTCCAAGTCTCTTCCCAACTCTCATTTCTTATGCCTTGATGTTTCAATACCAGTCAGTTCCCACTCTGCCATAGTACCATAGCTAGTAAAGATTATTTAGGTGAGAGAAAGGGAGGTACAAAAAAGATTTCAGATCTGTAAATGTTTATATATATAGGATGATGATCATCTGTTCTCCATCTCTGTGAAGGATAGAAAAGAGGAAATGTGGCTGAGGTATTTGGGTAACATAAAGGGGGGAGGAAAAAGAAATTTCTTGGCTAGGACACTTGCATGTCCAGGGGAATCTCTTTGTCTCCTCAGTAAAATATAAACTCCTTAAAAACCACATTTATTGTATGTATCCATTATAGTGCAAATATACTGAGAAGCTAAAAACATCATCTGGAAATGAAATTAAGTTCCTGTATGCTAAAAGTAATGAAATTATTTGCCAACAGCCCTGTGACCTAAGCCAAATTATTTCAATTTTTAAGCCTTGATTTCCTTAACTGAAGAAGAAGGAACTTGGAGCAGAAGCCTTTGAGGTTCCTTCCAGCTTGAGATCTGTGATCCTGTGACATCTCAGCTCCTGACTGGCTTTAAAATGTTCAGATTTTTCTTTGATTTCGAATACTTTCAACATGAATTATATAGCATACTGCAAATTTAGAAAGCAAAAGATTTATGGTAGTTTTTATTGGACAAAATCTTGTTTAAAAAAACTGTTAGTTGTAGGTTAACATTTAATAATATGGTATTAAAATATCTGCTGAGATGTACAAGTGCATGGGGACTTTATGAAATTATCCATTTTCTAACTGTACTCTGGCTTCCTTAGGATCCCAAGCATCCCTTACTCAGCTTAATCACTTATTCCCCTGGACCTCATTATGTAGCCCTTGCTCCTATCTTAGAATTGTAAAGATTCTTCTTTTTTCCCAATAAGAGGATGTGTCTTTTCTCTCTGCTGTACCTTGCAACCAAATTTGCATCAGGGAAAATGCTAACCAGAAAGGGTAACCAGAAAGCAGATCCCTAGCAGTCATTGGAGTCTGGACCTCTTTTTTTCCCCCCAGAGTGAGGGAGAAAATTAAACAGATAGAATCCAGCCAGAAGCTGTGTTTGAGGATGGCCTGGGAATTGTCTCTTACAGTCGGACTCCATGAAAAGGGGAGGCATAGTGACATAGGTCACTCCATTAGCAGAACTCACAAGCTCGCTCTTTTCTGGGGTAGTGGGTAGGTCTTGGCCATTCTACTGCCCATCTAGGCTAGGCTGCTGTTCATCAGAGCTTTCCAGTTTCGTTACAATTCATGTAACATTTCATTTCTGGGAACACAATCTGAGTCTGAAAGAAGACCAGTTCTGTGTTGGGGACTGAAACCCTGATTTCACATTTACATGATAAAATTCCACCCTTCCATTCCACAAAGAAACACCATAGACAAAATATTGTCCGTTTATAGAGTACTTGATTCTTGCCAAGGTGTGTAGGGTTTTTGTTTTTAAGTGAAAAAATAACATGATACACAGTAAAGGGAGATATTTAAGATGTGGATTTTCCAGGTGCATCATAGATACTCTTAGTTCTGTGATTCTGAGTCTCCATTATGTTAAGCTAAATAAACATTTTCTTTCAATATTCTAGAATTAATCAGAAATCCGGTGAACATCATGTCAAGGATTGTGTTTTAATAAAAGTGGTAATTCAAAACACCTGTTTCACTTCTGGCTTTCCATTCCAATCAAAGCCATGCTAATCCTTTACTCGGGACATCCTGAATATTTTTAGAGAAAGGGGGAAAAAGGAAAGGAAAGACAACATACCCAATTTGATTGAAATTTGATTCTTCTGATGTGAAACTGCCAGTTTTAATTAAATTTGGAAATTGAAATGAAGCTGGGAATTGGAAGAAAGCTTAAGAATTTTCTTTAAACATTCTGCATAAGGACCTTAGAATTATGCAAATGAAGTCATTTGTAGTATTTTAGTAGTTCCCACTTCTGTGAATTAAGCAAAACTTTCTAGTTTTAACCTTTTTAAGAATCATTTTCTGTTTATTGTTATGAAAGGATCATCCATAAGTATATATAAATTTATATTTTAGCACAGAACGTGACACATGGTGATAGATTTTTAATTAATGCTTGTTCACCTGATTTATTTTTTAAGGATTTGTTGTGTGTGCAAGATGGTGATTATATAAATATAAACACAAAAACAATGCCTCCCCTGAACAAGCTTACATTCTAATAGGGGAAGACCCACTTAAATGGAAGTGGCAAGGTATATTTTAGCACCAGGAATTCAATGGCCTGGGGGAAGGAAGTCACTCACTGATGTCTAGAGCATTTTTTTTTTTTTTTTTAATGCTTTCTGCTTGCCCAGGCACTGGGCTCACAGGCTGGGTAATACAAAGAAGGACAGAAAAAAAAAATCTCTGTTTTCAGGGAATATTCATTTTATTAGCATTTGATGGTTGCTTTCCAAGAATCCTAATGTTGATTTGATTTTTGTTTGCCAGAGCTTATACTTGGGTATAATTTAGAGATCTAGTGGTTGTCTGAAGTCAATAATCGGGATCAGAAGTAGCACTAAAATTCAATTGATTCCAGAAAAACTAAAATTAATTACGGAACCATTGCTTCAGTGGTCAAGGGAGATCATGGTTCCATTGAAACTTCACTTTAATAGAATATATCTTTTCCTATCTATAAACCTTTGTCTAACACAGTTATCATAGGTTAAATATATTATCTGATGAGGTCCTGAGATCAAATTTTCAGTTCCATCTCTACTTCAAAATTTGAGTCTCTGTCTTTCTCAGAATTACATATCTGTAGCAGAACTAAAATTTGCAAATTTTCATTCATATCCATACATGTCGCTCTGCCCAGCACTGGGAATACAAAAGTAAAATAAGAGATGATGCCATCCTTTACCTCCTATGAGCATTGCAAAGATGGATTGAAATTTAAATCAGAAAGATTATGCGATTCTATCTTTGCAAAACTTCCCCCCCACCTCCTAAATTCTTTTCTAAATAAATTTTGCTGTTAGTAGCCTTTTAGGAGTCCTGCAGTAATTATATTAAGATAGTGAAAGCCATAGATTTTTGATACAGTGAATTTTTAACTCACTCATCCCCCACAGGCAAAACTAAAAACCAAAACACCTTCTTTGACAGGATGTTGCTTAGAATGGAACTTTTTGGAAATGATCATGGTCTGTAATAACTAGGAGCTAAGAGCACAGATGAAATGAGGGAACAAGGGACAAACATTATTCCAGTATTGGTGGTCTATTTTACTGGGGAATTGAGTGGAAATCCTTTAGAGCCTCGCTTCTTAAACCCTACCTAAGGTCTCATAATTGAATGTGGGGATTGTGAAGTTATGGTTTATTATCGGTAAATGTTTGATTTGTATACTTAGTTTATATACTTACATACCCAGGGTCACATAAAAATTTCTTGGACAAAAAAAGTGTCGCGGGTGGAAAAAGTTTAAGAAGCACTGCTTTAGAGAAAGAAGAAATAGTAATGAGAAAAAGGAGTTGTGTTTTTTTTTTGTTTGTTTGTTTGTTTTTTTCCCTCTGTTTCCTGACTGACTTAGGACAAAGGGCATCTGGAAGAGGAAAGGATCCAAAGAGTTAGGGAAATCAATTTCTTGAACTTAGCACATCCTCTTCAGTTCCCTTTATCTGCTCCTTATCTCTGCCTTTCAGAATTTTCTTCTTTCTGGTTCAGGGATACTATCTATTCTGTGCACTCTGTTCCCCTTTTCCTGTTCTCTTTGCCCTCCTCATCCCCCCAACTATTAGTATTCTCTTCTTTCTCTGACTCTTGCCTTAATAAACTGTTCTTTGTATATTTATTCATTTATATGTCCAATTCCCCCTATTGGATGTATGCTCATAGGAGGTAAAGGATGGCATCATATCTTATTTTACTTTTGTATTCCCAGTGCTGGGCAGAGCGACATGTATATAGAGATACTTCATAGATATTTACTGAAGAAATGAATGAATGACTGCAATGGTATAGGAAATTCTGAGGGAGTAGATGATGGAAAGGAAAGATCTAGTATTATGTTGCTTCTAAGTTAAAATACAAATTCCTTTGGTCTTAAAGACTTTCACACTTTAGCTCCTTTCTAGGCTTTCCAGCCGAACATTTCTACTTGCCAGTTCTCTACACAGAACTTCCTACTCCCTGTCTTAGCCTGGGCTGTTCCCCATCCCTGGAATGCTTTCCCGTCACCCTGGTTTTTGGAATCCCTAGCTGGTTTCCCTCTTCCTCTTCTTAAGACATGGTTTAACTAGATTCATTTATTTTGAGCAAGTACAGACAGTCAGGAAGTAGAACCCAGCTCTAAAGATTATTATCCAAAATGCAATTCTCTGGGAAGTCCCACCGGGGATCATTAGCACAGATTCCACTGTAGGTCTTCATTGCTGAAAGGGTGCCCGGAGAGCGGGGTGATTTGAAAGGAAGCAAGCCAGAACACAGAGCGGAGGCCTCAGTGGGCCAAATTATCCAGAGATTGTGTCCAATTTTAGGCCCTGCCTGTTTCACTTATTTTTGAATTGTCCATTTATGAAACCATTATGCGTTGTGGAAAACGCCTCCCACCTGCCTGGGTGGGATGGTTCCGGAGCAGTTCCTGTAGGTGTCATAGATGGAGGCTGGTACCGAGTCCATGTGTCTTCCCTTTTTGGGGGTCACATTCTTTCCCAAGTGTGTTGGACACTTTGAGCTGTGATTATAGCTGGCGCCGGATGGCACATGGACAAAAGTTTGAAGTGAGGAACGGACCCTCTTGTGTTGCCTCATCTTACCAGGCTGCTTCTTTTAAAGCTAAACCTGTACCTTCAGCAATTCAAGAGTTCAGGACAAGGGGGTGAACTGGGGCATGAAATACATCCACTCCTTAGCCTGGCAAAAAGCC
The DNA here is from genome assembly GCF_016432865.1 of Antechinus flavipes. Taxonomy (NCBI): domain Eukaryota; kingdom Metazoa; phylum Chordata; class Mammalia; order Dasyuromorphia; family Dasyuridae; genus Antechinus; species Antechinus flavipes. The sequence continues at coordinate 58,943,051 of NC_067402.1, read as the reverse complement.
AGACTGCAGAAGTGGTTCTAGGAGGGGACGGGAGGCAGCAGGGCAGGCCTGGCTAGCCTAGAAACCATCACTCCAAAAGTCACCCCGTACACTGGGTACCACAGATGGGGAGCCTCGGGAGTGGGGAGACCTGCATCTCGGGCCACTGTCTGCTTTCTTTTCCTAGGTGAGTGACCTTACATGGATGGGAAGATGGGGAGGCTTGGTGGTTGTATTAAATAGGCCCTGAAGTCTAACAGTAAATCCTGGGATCATAGATTTAGAGCCAAAACAATCCTTAGAGGTCATCTGATAGGTGGTACAATGGATAGAGGTCTGGCCCTGGAGTCAAAAGTCCTGAGTTCAAGTCCAGACTCATTTACCAACTGTGTGACCACTTTGCCTCAATTTCCACATTTGTAAAATGGAAGTAATAATAGCATCTACCTCCTAGGGTTTTGTGAGGATCAAATGAGATAATAATTGTAAAGTGCTTAGCCCCGTAAGCACCATATCCATGTTAGCCGTTACTGTTTTACAGATGAGGGAACTGAGACCCAGAGAAGATTTATGATTTACCTAAGATTACCCAAGGAGCAAAAGGCAGTCAGAATTTTAACTTATTTCTCCTGGTGACTCCAGACTTGCTTTCCATTCACATTTCTTGCTGCAGCCTCACAGAACACTAATTTAAATAACTGACATTTGCAAAGGACTTTGGAGTTGGCAAGATGTTCCATATCCATTATTTCATTATAGCCTCACATGAGTCCTTCAAGGTGGATGCTACTGACACTACTCCTCTCATTTCCCGGAGAAGTAAGCTGCGGCTAGAGAGTTCTGAAGCGGACAGATTTAGAGCCAAAAGGAACGTTAGGGTTCATTCAGTGGAACCTTGTCGTTTAACGGTGAGGATGCCCATCGAGGTAAAGTGCCTTGCTCAGAGCCATCCATGTAGGGAGGAGCAAAGCCGGCAACTTTGGGTTCCCAAGCCTCTCCCTTGCATTGTCTCATGATTCCGTGCCCTTTCTCACACAGCTTGTTTCAGAGGCTGCATTTGGATTCCTGTGTCTCCTGTTTCCCCACTACCTGCAACGTAATAGCATGTAAATACCTTGAGTAAATAATATAGGTTATTCATTCCTCACATTTCCTTGGATCAAAGGATTTGGTGCTGAATGAGGGGAGGACCCAGCATTCCACTGGGCCAGCCCCTACATTCTACCCGAGGAAGCTGAGCCCCCAAGGGGTGGGGATCGTCCAGAGGGGAGGTCTGAATTTGAACCCACATCCTTCTGTTGCCAGATCCCAAGCTCTTTCCACTAAGCTCCCACCAGGAGTGTGGGGGTCACATAGAATTCTCCAAAATCAAACCATGGGCATTGAGCTGACACCGAGCACAGGAGAGAATGATACTCATGTGGAAAGAAATGGTAACTGATCCCACCAGGAGAAAATAACAGCAGCATTAAAAAACAAAACAAAACAAAACAAAGCAGGTGGAATAGAGAGAAACCCCTGGGTTATGTTGACACTCCCTTGGTACCCAAGACCCTGGAGCCCTCCTCTCCCCTCTAGTTTGCCATTATAGTCTTTCACCGACAACAGGGGACTCCTGCGTCTGCTCATAATAGCGTATGTCTAGAGTTCAACCTCAGAGAGCATCTGGACTAACCTCATCTTCTTACCCAGGAGTAACCTAAGGCTCGGGGAGGGCGGTCACACATCTAGTATGAGTCCAGCCCTTAGCACAGTGCCCGGCGCTTAGTAGGCACTTAATAAATATTGATTAGTTGCTTGATCAACGAATCAGAGGTGAGATCTGAACCCTTTTTCTCTATTCCCACTGTACTGATCACTCTCTTCCTGATATATTCTTCTTCAGGTAGCTGTTTTTCTCTGCTGCCCCTGAAGTGCAGTTATTTTCCACTTGTATTTTTAGTGAGTTTTTCTTTTTTGTGACTTGGTTTAACATTTTACTTCCATGTCCTATGAATAAGCATCCGTCTGTGTACAGCAATGTGATGTGATTGTAAGGGGACTTAATGTCAGGAGATACTCGAGTTTGAATCTTTGATCTCATTCTATATATGTGATCACAGGCAAGTAAATCACTTAAGTCTCTGGAAAATGGATAATACTACTCCTAGACGTACCTAACTCACAGGACTATTATGTAGAAAGCATCTTATAAATAAATCCCACAATACTATTTAAATTAAAAGTTTCCAGAAGGCAGGTGCTCTATCAATATTGTTATCTTTGTATATGTACACAGTACCGCGTGTGCATTTGCAAACTCTCCCCCTCCCCCCAAAAAAGTGCTTTAATAATTTTTAATGATAATGGGCTGTAATTTTCTGCCCATTCCTGCCGCTGTGAAATTTGGCAGAAAAGGACGGAGCCTCTTCCTTCCCATCTCCATTTAACCAACAAACACTTAGTAAATACTGTAGTCCACCCTGCATCTGAACAGAAATTGCAATTAAGTTGTCATCCCAACAGCATGTGTTGCCAACATGTACAAATAGAAGTTTTCAAGAAAAAATACACCAAGTAAAATTATAGGAAAACTTTGAAATTAAAGTGAATCACTGTGGCTGTTATTAACACTTAAATGATTGGAATGGAAATACTTAAAGTGACAAGTGAAAATTTAAATTTCACTTCAGAGCACAAATTGTTCATGCCAATGGGACACAGAAATGGAAATACCTTCGTAGATCAGAGGTCCTCAATTGTATAAGAAACATGAAACCTTTTGCAGAGTTAATTTAACTTCATAGATTCCTAACCAACCTAACAAATGTGTCACAATGTAGGACTTTAAGAATATCTATTGCATTTTTAAAGATCAAAGAAAATGTAGATCTAATGAAATGGTTGTGCCCATGAGGCATTAAATCACTTTATTAACCAGAAATAATAGAGCTAAAGAAAATCTTTGCCATTATTCAGTTTGGGGGTAATGCTTTCCTTCCATGGAAGTTCAAGGTTTCACAGAAGGCTGGAAAAGCACTTTAAAAAAATCCAATGGTCACTTTTAGGACTTGTCTTAGTACTTAATGCATTGAACTTTGAGGTTATGGGTGTCAGTGTTCATAATACTGAACAGTTCTTAGGTGACAAAATTATAGGCCTTTCTTATTTCATGTAAGAAATGTGTGTGTTCCTTAAAAGCACTGCATAAATCAAACATGTAGAAGCTGAAACATATATAATGCCTTAGAGGATCAAACTATTTTTTTACGTCTGCAGTGAAATTAAAAAAAAAATTATTTATGTTCAGTAGTCGCTCTCTACTTTGTCTTATAAATTCAGATTTTTCACTTATCGTTGTTTTATTGTTTTGTTTCTGTGTTGTTGTATCAACCAAAATGAACATAAACGCAATAATTGTACGTTTAAGCTAGGTGCCCTTGCATGAATTATGTCAATGGTGACATGTGGGAAGAGAAAAATGATAGCTTTAGAGTAGAAAGGGATTTTTTTTTAGTTTCACATTACATATGAGGAAACTGAGGAAAGTGAAACCTAGTGTATTACTTGTCTAAGGCTGCACAGGGAGAAAGGGTCACAGGTGGAATTTAAACTCAGGTTCTCCTACTAAAGAGTCAATGCTTAATTTAATCTCTGGGTAATTTTGGTAAATTTCTTCATTTTTCTAGGCGTTAAGTTTCTTCTGGAAAATTAGGATGGCCCAGAAAACCAGGATTTGAAATCAATCAAATGTCAAAGAATTCTGTTGGCAGTATGGATTAAAAATCAGAATCCAGTAATATGTTGTTTACAAGAAACACATTTAAGAATAAGAGAGTTAAAATGGAAGTCTGGAGTAGAATTTATTATTCTTTGGCTGGTGCAGAAAAATTATTGTTTTGTAGAGTTAGAAAAAAATAATAACAAGTCATCTACAAGAATAAAGATCAAGAGTATCAAGGGAATAATTTTTTTTTAATGTGAAGGAAGGTGGCCTAGCAGTTTCAGATTTCAGATGACATTAAAAGTGGTTCTGGCTAAGAAATATAATGACAGATTAGTGGAATAAATTAGGTATACAATATGCAGTAGTAAATGACCATATTAATCTAATATTAGATAAACCTGAAGATCCAAGCTTTGAGGGCAAGAACTTAACATTTGACAAAAATTACTAGGAATACTGAAAAGCTGTTTGGCAAAAACTTTAAATATAAATCAACTTCTCATACAATATACCAAGAAAAGGCCAAAATGGATACATGATTCAGACATAAGTAGTGATATAGGCAAATTAGAGGAACATGGAAAATTTATGGAGAGCTGTAGGTAAGGGAAGAATTTATGACCAAACAAGAGATAAATAAATAAAAGTAAAATGAATAGTTTTGATCACAATAAATTAAAAAGGCTTTGCACAAACAAAACCAAATGCAGCCAAGATTAGGAGGAAAGTAGGGAACAAGGGAAAACATTTCATAAAAAGTTTCTCTAGGTAAAAGCTTCATTTCTCAAATATATAGGGAATTGAGTCAAATTTGGCTCAAATAAAAGCCATTCTCCAACTGATAAATGGTCAAGGCATAGAATATGCAGTTTTTAGAAGATACCAAAAATATTAGTGAACCCATTAAAATGCTCTAAATCATTATTGATTAGAGAAATAGAAATTAAAATCACTCTAAGGTACTTCCTTACATCTATCAGATTAGTTAACATGACAGAATCATTAAATATTGTAGAAGTTGTAGAAAAATTGGGACACTAATGCACTGTTACTGGAGTTGTGAATTGCTCTAACCATTCTAGGCAACTATTTGGAACTATGCCCAAAATGCTATAATATCCCTTGACCCAGCAATGCTATTAATAAATCTGAATCCTTAAGGGATGAAAGAGAAAAGGAAAAGGACCAATATATGCAAAAATATTTATAACAGTTCTATTCGTGGTAAAGAATTAGAAATTGAGGAAATGCCCATCAACTAGAGAATGGCTGAACAAATTGTGGCATATGATTGTGATGAAATCAAAATTATACTATGAGAAATGGTGAACAGAATGCTTTCAGAAAAAAATCTATAAAGGATTACATGAATTGATACAAAATGAAGTGAGCAGAACCAGGAGAACCTTGTCCAGAGTAACAGCAGTATTATGACAGTTAACTGTGAAAGACTTATCTTCTCTGATCCATATAATTCCAAAATTCCAAATAATTGGAATCCAGATAATTCTAAATTTTCATGATGAAAAATGCTATCCATCTCTATCCTCTAGATCCCTAATCTCTAATTTTACTGTCATGTGATCTCCCAGTCTCAGTTTCTTATCTGCAAAATGGGGATAAAGCTGACTACAGCACTTAACTCTGAAGGTGTCTTCAAGGTCATCATGAGAGACTGTATAAAAACAATTTGCAAGCATGAAAGTGCTTTCTAAATGGCACTTGTTAAGACTAAAACAATGTAGGAAGAATAGTGAACTTGGAGTCACCAGTTCTAGATTCAAATTTTGTTTGAATCCAAATTTAAAGGCAAGGTCTCATTTATTCACAAAGGACAAGATATTAGAAGATTATGAATTGCCTTGAAAAAATATTCTAGTCAGGGGTTCCCATGCCATGGAGGCATGGGTTCCTAGCCTTTACACTGAAGAATATTAGGGGTTGTGGGATTATTGCAAAGCATCTTCCATAAATAAATAATCTGTAGGCCCTCCATGCTTTGTTAATTTCATTATGATTTAGCACCAGCAAAATAGTTTCCTTGTTCAGTGGGAAGATCTATGAAATTGGAGTTGGGGGAACTCATTTAAATCCCTGGCTCTGTGGGCCACTTAGAGTATGACCTTGAGTCTTTTCTAGTTCTCAAGTTCTTTATCTTTAAAATGACTTGGTTGGGCTGGATGGTTTCTGATATCTTTTTTAAATCAGTTATTCATTCATTTATTTTTAACATTTATTTTTTTTAAAAATTTTGAGTATCAGATTCTCTTGCTCTCTTCCATCTTTTGCCCACCCATTGAGAAGGCAAACAATATGATATCAGGTTATATATTTGAAGTCATATTATCCATATTGAGAAAAAAGGCAAGCAAAATAAAGTGAATAAAATATGTTTCATTCTACATTTAGAATTCATCAGTTCTCTCTCTGGAGGTTGATACCATGTTTCATCTTGTGTTCTTTGGAATTATCTTGGATCATTGTATCATTGGATCACAGTAGCTAAGTCTTTCACAGTCAAACAGCATTATAATATTGCTCTTGCTATGTTCATTGATCCTCTGATTTCTCTCACTCCATTTTGAATGAGCTCATATAAATCTTTCCAAGTGTTTCTGAAAGCATCCTGCTCGTCATTTCTTATAGCACAATAATGATCCATCACAGTCTAAAGTTGTTTCAGTGTTTCCCAGTTGATGAGCCATCCACTCTGTTTCTAATTTTTCTCCACCACAAAAAGAGTTTCTATAAATATTTTTGTCCATATGGATCCTTTCCCCCTTATCTTTGATCTTTCTGGTCAAAGGTTTTGTGTGGTTTTGTAGCCTTTTGGGCTTAGTTCCAAATTGTTCTCCAACATGTTTGGAACTGTTCAGTTTATAACTCCACCAATAGTACATTAGTGTCCCAATTTCCCACATCCCCTCCAGCATTTATTTTTCTTTTCTATCATGTTAACCAGTGTGATAGGTATGAGATGGTCCCTCAGATTTGCTTTAATTTATAGGCTTTAATCAGTGGTGATTTAGAGCATTTTTTCACGTGCCCATTGATAAATTTTATTTTTTTTCTTCTGAAGACTACCTATTCATATGCTTTGACCATTTATTAGTTGGACAATGGCTCTTATTTTTATGAGTTAGACTTTGATTTCTTCTTTTGAAAAATATCAGTTCATATTCTAGTGTTATTTTTGAAGTCTAAATCTATGATTCTGTAATTCTTATTGAATCATGGAGTAGCTTTTTTGTTATACATTTTCTCAATCAGCAGATACTTGTATTGTCTCAGTGAGAGATGTCAGACATGCTGCCTGCTGGCCACAGTGGCCTGCAAAACTCCCAAATGTGGCCAGAACCAGAATAAAAAGTAATTGGGAAATGTTAACAAAATAAGTAAAAATACAATACAGAAACTTTTCTGTGGTGCCATTTTTGATGCTAAAATAGTGACTATATAGAAATATCAAGATGATGGAAATCAGTAGCAAAGTAATTCTACTGCCTCCTCTTTGTTGATTATTTCTAGTTATATGTGTGTGTGTGTGTGTGTGTGTGTGTGTGTGTGTGTGTGTGTGCTTTTAGAATTGTTTGCATGATGTCTCTCCCATGAAACAATGAGCTCTTTGAAAACAGGACTTTTTCTGCCTTTTTGTATACTCAATGGTTAATACATTGCCTAGAACATAGTAGGCGCTTACTACTTGTTGAATTTTTTTTTCCTTTTTGATTGACTATTAAAGAACAGAAACAAGAAACAAGAAGTTTAAAAGGGTAATTGATATGGGATAGAAATAAATGGCAATTTCCATTAATGGGAGATATAATTAACTGCTCTAGTCCTAACCCATGCTAAAAATACTGAAGAAAGTGTGGAACTAAGAATCTCCCATGATGATACCAATTCTCTTTTTTCCCATTGGCTGAGTTCTGTGAAGCCAAATGGTTCCCCGGGGGATAGCTTTATGAACCACAAAAAGGACACAGCTATTCACTTCAGGGTAAACTAGATTATTTCTCACTTTGCTTTCAGGTCTAAGGTTATCTGATTCCCTAAAATCAAGGATTTCTGAAGTACTGTTCACATATGGTTCATCTGGCTATATATTTAACCAAGTAATGTGGAGAGATGGTCCCCTGACCATATCCTCTAACACTAGGGTTGTGTTGGTTTCCCTTAGTAACAAAATATGAGTCCATTGTATTTGAATTCATCAAAACCTTTTGTGAAGCTGGTTACATATGTGTGTGTATTTGGTCCTCTACTACCCCTTGAACCAAAAAGCTCCACATATTTTCTATTCATTTCTTTTTTTCTTAAAATCATCTCTTTCAAGCAGCAAGGGGTGTTGTTGAGATCCCCAAAGCTGGAAATTGATAAACAAAATAGGGTATACTCTATCCATTCTTTTTATATTTCTCTATCTAAAAAATCTGTAAATGCTTAGCTTATTTTTAAATGAACAAATACAGAGTCTTAGCAATTTTTGTGTGTAGAAGCAGACTGAAAGGTGACTGTTAAGGAAGGTTAGAAATACCTTTTTTTGGTATTAGTTTTTTTTTTTCATGTGTGTTGACTTTATATTACTTTTAACTAGCTTCCTTTTATGTGCATGTAAACTTTCTAGCATATAATTATGTCAATCTTCTCTAGTTTCTTAGTTGTACTTGTAATGCACAGAAAAAAGGGTTATCAAAATAAAGAGGGTTTTTTTTAAAAATTAGAATTTAGAACTAAGATTCCTCTTTATTTATTATTATGGGGGGGATACCTCTGAAAATTATTCTTTTACTTTGTGACGTTTCCCAGGACAGTGCAAGTACTTTTGCCCCAAGTTTAGAGATTTTAAACAGATTAGTTCAAATTCAGTTCAGTTTGATGAGCATATATTATGTATACATCTACCAAGTGTGAGCTGCTATGGTGAATGCAAGAGAAACAGATGCAAACATTTACTCAAGGGATTTTCTATTCTGGAAAAACACATAGATACAGACAAATAAAGACAAAATCTATAGAAAATGCTATCAGGGAGACTGGAGAACATTTTTAATTGGGATGGACTGGGAAAGGCCTTCTATAATAGGGAAAACTTGAACAATGTCAGGGATGGATTTAAGGAAACGCACTTATTACATGCTTACTGTGTGCCAGGCACTGTGCTAAGCACTTCGCGGATATTAGGATGCCCATTGTTGGAGAATGGCTGAATAAGTTGTGGTATATGGATGCTATGGAATATTATTGTTCGGTAAGAAACGACCAGCAGGATGATTTCAGAAAGGCCTAGAGAGACTTACATGAACTGATGCTGAGTGAAATGAGCAGAACCAGGAGATCATTATACATGGCAACAACAAGATTATACAATTACGTGACTCTTCAACAATGAAGTGATTCAGGCCAGTTCCAATGATCTTATGATGGAGAGAACCATCTGCACCCAGAGAGAGAACTGTGGGAACTGAGTGTGGATCACAACATAGTATTTTCACCTTTTTTGTGGTTATTCTCTTGCATTTTGTTTTTTCTCACGTTTCCCTTTTTGATCTGATTTTTCTTGTGCAGCGAGATAATTGTGGAAATATGTATAGAAGAATACATGTGTTTAACATATTGGATTACTTGTCTAGGGAAGGGGCTTAGGGGAAATGGAGGGAGAAAAAATTGAAACACAAGGTTTTGGAAAATTGTGCATATGTTTTAGAAATAAAAAGCTTTAATTAAAAAATGACAAATATTAACTCATGATCCTTACAGCCACTCTAGGAAGTGGTTATTATTACCATCCCCATTTTACAGATAAGGAAATTGAGGCAGAGTTTAACTGAATTGTCCAGAGACCTACAGCTAATAAATTGTCTTAGGATGAATCTGAACACTAAGCTCCCCGAGTCTAGGCCCAATGCCCTTTCTGAGGTGCCGCCTACCCAGTTCTAGTTGAGGATCCCACCGTTTTGCTTGTACAAAAGGAGGGGAGATAGAAAGGGCTATACAAGCACCCAGGACCACGGGCTTCTCTTGCCTGTCCCACCCACAGCCCTTAGGCCCTCTCCCTTGACTTCTCCCAAGGCTTCCCCTCCTGACCGCCGTCCAGCCAAGCACCTGTGATTTTCCCACCCCAGTACCGACCGCACTGCAGTAAGGAGGCAAAGTCATCGCTTGTCAAAGCTGTGGATTCCTGCAGTGGCCGTAGACCTTGGAACATCAAGAATGCCCAAGAGCCTCTTCCCTTCCGATTCCGGGTCACTTTATGAAGCCGAGTGGAATCTAAGTGTCAGACGCCATGTATGCCTTGAAGTACTCGAGGTGACTTGTGGGATGTGGGAAGAAGTCTCATCCTGGAGGCTGAGAGTGCTTTCCATTGCCCGTTCTGGAGTTTGGGGAGTGACCGTTCACATTTAACGGAAGCTCGTAGTTAAAGCTAGAAGGAGGTTGGGATCTTCTAGTCTACCCATTTTTCAGATGAGTAACTGAAATTACCCAGAATCTGATAACAAAGCAGTGGCTTTGGAGCCAAGTCCAGCTCTTGGTACTCTTTTTTGAATGTAAAAATATTGGGTCTCCTTTTCCTCCTTTGTAAAAATGAAGTAGGCTGAATTGGATTGAGTTCCTTCCCAGGTAGCTAGGTGGTGGGGTGGGGGGAATGCTAGTCCTGAAAGTTCCTAGAAGACCTGAATTCAAATCCATCTCACGGCATTTACTATCTATGTTACCCTAAGTCAACCTCGGTCTGCCTTAGTTTTCTGATCTTTAAAATGGGCATAAAAATAGCACCTACCTCCCAGGGTTATTGTGATGAACAAATGAGATAATGTAAAGCACTTAGCGATGTGCCTGGCGCATACTAAATGTGCTATAAACATTTGCTGTAGTATTGTTGTTGTTCTGCATCCAGCACTTTTCTCTGTGATAGACAATGGTTATGGTGTTCTAAAGGAAAATCAGCAAGGTTATTTCTGTGCAGCACTGAAGGCTGAAGAAATACACAATCTGGCTGAAGCGTCTGACTTGATATATTCAAATTGACAAGTGAAAGCAATCCCATTTGCCAAGTATTGTTATGCTATATTTTTATACTGGTTTGGATTTAAAAGCCATTTGATAATTATCTTTATTGTGAAGTTGAGTTCCTGCATGGAGGGTAGATTCTGTGTGGCTACCACACGGGGCCCAGGTAGCCCTTTTTAACAGCCAGATAATTTCCTGGACACTCTGTCAGGAAGTCTCAGCTTTAGTGCCTCGGGGCCGTTGTAGACTCGAGAATGGATGACATGATGCAAGGTATCATAATAAACAAGCCAAGTGTAAATCAAGCAGAAAATAGAAACCCAGGAGGAGAAACAGTCCAGGACTGTCAGCATTGCACCTCAAACGCTCAGAGGTTCTGTAACCTGTAGTTGACCCCCTGTTTCAAATGTCCACATGGATTTTGCCCGGGGAGAGAGAGAATCATTTAGGAGTCCTCCAAATCCTGAGGTTTAGGATGAAGAACTAGAGAAATGCAAATGTCCTCTTATCACCTAGTGAAGGTAAATTACATTTCTCTCTAGGAAGATAATCTTTTCTTAAAATGGAGAAATACTGAACTACACAGAAGCTGCATTTGACTGAAAGAAGGAAGCCAATTTTTTGTAGTGAATGGCTGTAGTTTTCCATTAGCTAGGTGTAAACATTAGGCTCTGAAGGCTTTGATTACTTCTGAAGTAATGGTTTCTCTAGAGAGTATGTTCCCTTTAGCCTATTAAAGAGACTTGAGAAAATGAATGTCTAGTTGGGTTAACACATTATGAAAAAGATATACATTTTTAAAAGCCATTATGGGCTAAGTTCAGGGGCCATTTATTCAGCAATGAGATTATATCATTTCATACATACATATGTGTGTATGTATATATGTTTTTGTTGTCATTTGTTAGTTTGTTTTTACTGTCCTATTCTAGATATTTTTAATATTACTTTTGAAAAATAAAGATTTCTTTTAATCATAAATACCCATAGAAGAGTTATTTTAAATTGTTTGGAATGCATACTTCTGAGACCTTAAGTGTGATAGAGGACTAGTTAATTGCAAATTACTTTAGTATTATGCACGTCAGCCACTTAAGTCAGTTCAACAAACAGTTTATTAAATCTAAGTATTAGGGAGAAGTAACTGGGGCTTGTCCTCCAGCTTGAAATTCTGAAGGCATAATTTTTTTATAATGATTAATTAAGTCCTTTAGCAGCAAAACATCTAATTTTATTATATGATCATCGAATTAGGCCTAACAAGGACCCTAAGAATCTTCTAGTCCAGCTTTCCCTCCCACTCGTATTTTTACATATAAGGAAACTGAGGTTCTAGGAAGGAACATCTTTTACACAAGGTTATTAAGAAAGTATATATAATAGAACTAATATTATATCTTCACCTATTTGATTCTCATTCTAGAGTTCTTCCCCTTTTGTTATTTGTTCAGGGTTTCTGCCATAGTTCTTAAAAAAAAAATATAGGGGGAAAAATGCATTTTCTGTAATTCAAGGACTATATGCTAACAGAAGTGAATAAATTTTCTGAGAAATTTTATTTCTCATAAAATTTTAGAAATGTTCAACCATTGGGCAACCAGCTTTTTTATTTTGTGAGTTATCTGCATGACTTAGTATGTAAAATGATAATATATGTGTTATATGATATCATTATATAGCGTTTATATAATGATTTTAGATTTACAAAGTGTTTCCAAATATTGCCTCATTTTGTTACTGAATTTTATCCTTACAATAACTTTGGGAGTAGATGTATTTATTATCCCAATTTTACAAATGAAGAAATGGAGGCAAACATTAAATAATTTACCTAGTGTCCCCCAGCTAACTAGTAAGTGTCTAAGGCTAGATTTGAATTCAGGCCTTCCTGATTCTAGTGCTATCCGGCACTCCATTCTCTAATAATTCCTAGTATTCCCCTCCTGCTGGGTATTTACAGGCAAGAAAGGGGTCTACCTCAGATACGAATATTTTCCTAATTAATTTCCTTTCTGATTAATTTCCTATTTTCTACCCCATAGAAACATGCAAAATAGGTAGGTTAACTAGGCAATTTCTATTCAGTTGTACAAAGTTTTATCTAGTATGGAAGATTCCAGGGAAATGGTGGGTGTGGGACTAAGCACATAGTCTATCACAGAAAACAACAAAAGTTTTTTTGGACCACCACATCATTCTATTAGTTTAACTGTTGAGTAACCTAACAAAGTAACTTAATGATTAATCTTCCTGAATGATTCATATAAATACTAAGATTTATCTTTGCTAGCCAAATGAATAAATATGAATACTAGCACATACATGATTTAGCTATACATTCACTATTCATTCAGGAAATATCCATTGACTATTTTGTGAAGGAAGACTGTTAGGTTTATGGGATCTTAAATAATAAATTTTTATTAATGTCTTTTTTTTAACATTGCTCTAGATTTTCTTCATCTTCCTCTCTCTTTGAGAACTTTCATTCTTTATTACAAAGACTGATTCAGAAGAAGAAGAGAAGAAAAAAATTCAGTAAACCTGAAGATCAAAGATATAGAGCTGAAAGACCAGCTACTCCAACTGAGGTCCAGAGAAACTCAATGACTTATCCAAAAACTCAGAATAGTAAGTGGCAGACTCTGGATTTGAGCTTAAGTCTTCTGATTTCATTCGTTCTTTTTTCTCCCACCCCATATTACATCAGGTATGGTCTATGGGGTAGGAGTAAAGTTATATAGAGAAGTATAAGAGTGTAGTTTCTGTTCTCACAGAGCTTCCAGTCTGATAGAGGCAAATAAGTACAAAAATAATAATATAACACAGGCTTTATCCATTATGAAAATTCAGGGTTTTTTTTTTCCTACTTTGAGCCTTTCCTTTATTTTTTAACTTATAGATATTAAGGTCCTTGGAAAAGAAGAAAGGGAATTAAAAAAAAATTATCACCCACTACTAGAAAACAAAGGAAAAATTTCAAATGAAAAGGTAGTGAAAGACCTAAATATCTGAGTAGTTTTTGTTTTGTTCTTTTAAAAACAGTGTTACAGAAAGTTGTAAAATGAAAGTGACTGCTCTTATCTGTGAGATTTTTGGCTGTGACTTCAGTGAGTCTCTTTAATTTCAGAGACACTTCTGTCCTCATCCTTGATTAGTAGGAAAAGACACTTCTGCAGTATCGAGCTATTTGTCTGTCTCTGTTCTGCCAGCACAGGTATTTTTAATGCTGAGTTAGTAAGGGTAAGCACTTGGAAGGTTTCCCTCTTTCTTTGGAAAAACACAGGTAATTATGAAAATGGTAATCTCCTGGGATTAAGCAAGGGGAAAAATGATATTGCTGAAAATTTCTCATAGGATCAATTTGAGATTAAAACTTGAAGAGGTTTTAGCATCAGAAGAATAACCTGGTTTTAATTTATGCCAGGAGTTATTACAACATGACTTTGAAGATTTCCAGGTGACATCCTTGTCAATTTCAAATATCCTTCCTCATTTCAAATTATAAATAGCATTTTTAGTAGGTTTCCTAGAACAATGTTTCTCAAAGAGAAGTTGCAGTCCAGCTCCTTTCTCAGCTTCCATTGGTGTAGCCTTGGGTGATGAGGTAAAAAGATGTCTGAAAAGAAAAAGGACTTTGGAATTAATGAAAAAAAGAGAGAGAGACTTTCAGCAGAAAACTTTTGTTACATATAATTTTAGAATATCCATTCTGTCATTTGTTAGTGTCATTTGTTAATAAGCCTAAATTCAGAATCGCTAAAGTGGTCATATGAGTTTCTGGCTTTGTTAGTTAAGAAGCTGTATGTCTCTGTGTCAAGTGTTGCCTTCTTTCATCTGTGGGAAATGCACCCAAATCTCCTGTAACTTTTAGCCTTAGAGATTAAATGATGTCCCCAAAAGAGCCCTTGCTGGGGAGCCAGAAGGCCCTGAGTTCGATTTTTCCCTTTGGTGTTTACCACTTTACATGATGCCTGAGGTAAGATAATTAACAACTCTGGGCCTCCATTTCCTCCTTGAAAAATGAGAATGTTGAACTAGGTGGCTGACTTATCAGGGCCTTTTTAATCCTCCAGCAAAGACCTTATGATCTTATTCCATTCAGTATTGCCTGATTTGAGATATTGCAAATTAACCAGTTTTTGTTATTTCCCTTTTAACAGATCTGAAACAGAATTATTTTTTACAGGGAAGAGAGAAATAGTTGGGCCTTTTCTTTTGTTTGTATAGGTTAGATGTGTGGAATTAATTTCAATTCAAAAAGCATTTTCTGTGCTGTGGGATTTACAAGATTTGGACAATAAAGTATACCTGCCCTCATTGATTTCACAATGTAGTCATTTATAGCTAGGTATGAAATACTTTTAAGCACAAAGGATACAAAATACCCTCTTAGAACACCAAAAAGGGCAAAAATAACTATTAAAAACAACTATGCTTTACAATTAAAAAAAATTACAAACCTGTTTCTTAAGGAAGGCATCTGAACACAATAAAATGTGATGGAAATGTAGTTTTGTTTTAATCTGTAGAGAAATGTTAGAGTCTTCCTGAATTTAATAATAATCTGTAGTTTTGTGGAACTTTTTCCAGTTAAAAAGGAAAACAGAAAGAATGTTTTCTGGTATGTCTTATAAACAAGATCCCTTCTAAATCTTGTTTGCTAAACATTTCTACTTTAGACATAGTTTAATTTGCTTTATTTTTTTTTAATGTCCATTCACTTGTTTTAATGGTCTTTTCAGTTGTTTTTTTTTTTTTTTTTTAAAGTCCTCGGGTATATATGCTTCTGATGGAGATGAGTGAATCAGAAGGACCACAGGCACAGCAATGTGCCTCCCCAAAGCTTCTTCATGGAGTAGATGATAGAATTTGAAGAAAGGAATTACTGCTTAAATTGGATGTTTCAAGGAGCAGAGTGTAACCCTTAAAACAGGTTTACCAGTTGTTGTTCTCTGTTATCTCTTGCCTTTTGCACAAGTTGTCTCCCTGGTTTGAAATACACTTCCTTTTCACCTGCCTCTGAATTTTGATTTCTTCAAAGCAGGGCTGATTGCTCTCTTCTACCCCAGGTCTTCTTGAGTCCACATCTCCTTTGGGCACTATCCACACTCCTTCCCTCTTGAAATGACTTTGTGTGACTTTATACCGTGTATTTCTATGTGGATTGTATCTTTGCACCCCCAGCACAGTAAAAGGTTCTTCTTGTTCTTCTACTCTCCTCCCTCCTTCCTTTTCTTTGTTGTTCTTCCTTTCTTCCCTCTTCCCTCTTACACATAATAGGCACTTAACTGTTTGTTGAATTTATTTCTGAATAAACAAGAGATTTAAACATCATCTGTCAGTGGCATGTTTTAATTTTCTAGTCCTAAACAAAATGGACTCATCCCCCAGGCCTCCATCCTACTGAAAAACTCTCACAATGCATCTTAAAAATTCTCCTTTGTAGGTCCTGCCCTCTCCCCCAGGCACTCATCTCTACTTGTTGCGGCTTTCCCTGTTACTTTGTCCTAGTCTGTGGGAACTTTAATTCTAGGCCTGGGAATCTTTGAAGGATACTGAGAGCTATGTACGTTTATACGTGGCATAGACACTACCATTTCATGGCAGAGTCATCTCTTCTTTGTTCCACTCCTAATTAACTGGGTGGCTGTTAGGAAAGTTGGCTAAGCCCTTTGTACTCCTTAACTTCAGTTCTGCTATCTATTCAGTAAACAGTCAGTAAAACAGTAAGCATTTATCCCTATGTGCCAACATTCTGCCTTATAAAGACAGGCAAAAAACAATCCTTGCTCTCAAAGGGATTTACAGCCTGATGAGGAAGACAAAGTTAAACCTACGATATACAAACAAACCATACAGGATAAATTGGAAATAATTAGCTAGCTAGGCAAAGCACTGGAATTAGGGGGGAATGGGATTTTGGATGGGACATGAAGGAGGCCTGTTTTTGCCTTCCCACAGTATCATTGTGAAGAAAGATTAATATCAGTAACTAGCTTCAAAACCTGGATCTTTTATTTACTATCTCTGATCTTATTATCTCCCTTCTCTGGTCCTGATTTTTTTTATCTAAAATATGAAGGAGTTGGACTAGATTGCAATAGTCTGGTTTGTTGTTAGGTATAATAAATATCTGAAAGAAGCATGTGTATATGTGTGTTTCTGTTTTAAAGTTTTTTAAAAGTCCATATCTCTACCTCCTTATCTTGCTGTATTTGGACTTATTTGCTTTTCATTCATTCAAAAGCAATATAGAAAATACTAGTTTTACAGTAAGCTTGAACTACTTGTCTTAAGGGTTCAGTTTTTATTTCTCCTATGAATTCCATCTCTGTAAGTCCTAACTAGTTACTGATGCCTGAAGTTTCTTGATTTTCAGCCAACAGCTGAGGATGTCAGATGACACCTCATAAAATTCTGTAGCCAGGTCTGTATGGATTGAGTCTCTAATAGTAAGCAGAATTCTGAGTTGCTTGGAGTATATTACTTATTCTGAGCAATGACTTTTGGCTGAAGATAAAGGTTCCACCATGCAATTTGACTTTCTGAAAGAGGAAAAAAATTATACTCAAGCCAGCCCAAGATCCTGCTCAGGATGATCCCTAAGCGGTAATACTGGGCTGTCCCTGAAACAGCCTTTCTCATCCAGAAGTAGGCATCAGGGTGGTGCAATGTACAGACCACTGGCCCTCACTCAGTTCGGTTCCTGCCTCTGACATTGACCAGCTGCCTGACCCTGCACATATCACCTAACTGCTTTCTGCCTCAGTTTCCCTAGCTGTAAAGTAGTGTTAATGAAAGCATCTACTCTAAAAGATTGTTGTCTCAAACAAGATTATATTCCTACAGTGCCTGTATGTTGTAGACTCTTAATAAATGCTTATTCCCTTCTCCTGGTCCAACCTATAGTTATCCATGGAGTTTATCTCTGACAGAAATCAATAGACTCACGTTGGGTCCTCCTTAACAAAATGCCTTTGAATATTTGGTTGAGAATATCCGCCATGACTATGGCACCTCATTCCCCAAATTGATGTGAATGACAGTCTGTAAAAAACTTGCTTGTGCTTCCTCTTACCTTTTATTAAGGAGATCAGGGATGTTCTACTTGAAACAATGGGCAGCAAAGACCGCATTCTTCCACTCTCAAGTTGACCCATTAAATACTTAAGTTGAAAGATGTCTTGACTTTGGAGTGAGGAAAACTTTGGATTCCAATCCTGTCTATCTCTGAAACCCCCAGACAGTAATTGATCTTAGCTTCAGTTTTCTTATCAGTAAAATGGATGATTAACATTCATGTAACACCTTGATGTTTGCCTACTTTGATTTGATCTTAACAATAACTCTGGGAATTAGATGCTGGTTATTATCCCTGCTTTTTAGATGAGTAAACAGATGGTAAGTTAGGTATTTTGCCCCCACACACACAGCTTAAATATTTTGGGGACACAGTTTGTGCTCTTATCTTTCTTTTTCTGGGTTCAGCTTTCTATCTGTCACCTGTCAGGGTTGTTTTGAAAAACAAATGAAAATTATATTGTAAAACATTTTATAAACTTTAAAGTACATATGGAAATACACAACTGAGCTGTAATTTCATCCAGATGGCATTCCATAGTGAGGGAACACCCTCTGCCGTAGTTGATAGCGACTGGTGTTATTTAGTAGTTAAATAGTAAGGCTTTTTCCACACAAGACAGTTTTAGTGACTTGACCAGGGTCACACTGCTACTAAATGTCAAAAATGAAATCGGAACCAAGGGCCTCCAAACTCTCTATATTGCCAGTTGCAATTATTATAGTCAAAAAAAATGGTAGAAAAGTTATTTTATGTGGTGATCTAGTATCAATCATTAATGAATACAGCCGTATCAAGAATTATTTTAAGACGTATCATACCAGTTTTTGTTTAAGAAAAGTTCTGATTTTCCATTATTTAAGAAATTTTCCCTTATTTAAGCCATGAATGCCAGTTAAAATATTACAAGATAATATTTATGAATGGTTCTCTTCGACTTGTTGGTTTCGTGTCAGATTTTTGGCTCACTGAACATTTTAAAAAATATTGTTCATTTTACATTTGATTGTGATGAGGCATAGTGTAGTCTAATGAGGCAATATATTGCATTAAAAATAACAACCCAAATGATCGTTTAAGCTTCTGAACACTGAAACTGACAAATATTTTGTCATGGCATTTGTATCCACATTGGAAATTAAAATAAGACTTGAAATGTGAGTTGAAACATTTCCAATAACACATTTGTTTTTGCTAGTCATTAATTTAAAGATTGACTAAATGATACTCATTCAACAGAAGAGTCCCTTTAAGTGTATTAATTTGGCCTTTGAATTTATAGTTGCTGAAGTGTAAAACATTTATTGCTTTTCACACAAATCTTACTCTACTCTGCTTACAGAGTAATTACTTCTCCATTTGCCCATTCAGAAGAAGAATCCAAATGATCCAGGCTTTTTTCCCTAGGTATTTCGAATTCATTTATTTCAGGAAAAGGTAGTTATTTGAATATGCTTGTGTATTTTTTATTTATGTTTGTATATTTCTACGCGGATGCTATTATGAAGTTGACCCTTTGCCTTGAAACCAGTGAAAATAATTTTCCAAACCTTTTAAACCACCTATTTCTCCTATCTCTATGATTGCCTCATATTTATTCTGCCTCCCTCACCTAATTCAGACCTCAAAGTCTTCCTAATTGCCATTCCATTTACAGAGAAAGTTACAATGAGAGACTCACCATTCTAATGATCTGTATCTAACAGATGCAGATTTCTGGGACATCTGGGAATGGACTTCTATGAACTTTTCTTTCCTTGGGTTTTTTAACCAATTTTCATTATTATTTAAAATGAAATGAAATACCACAAAATTGCCCCCAAACAGGAACAGGGTCCCCAAATTACTGATTTTTAAAATGAGTTTAGAATATTATAAATGAGTAACACATGGAAACATTATCAACCAGACTTAAAAAAACAGTATTTCATACCTAGAATTGTTCTTTCTAAACTTGCTAAAGACATCTAGGGGAAAGCAAGATATGCTCCCTGTGTTGAATATTTTCTGTGATGCTTTTCTCCAAAGAGCTTCAAGTACTTGCCCAATGTTATCTGTTTAGTCCGGAGGACTTCCCTTCTAGGATTAGGAAGGTGCTGTTATCCCCATCATTCAGATAAAAAAACAGAGCACAGAGCAATTATAAGATGACCTGCTCAGAGTCACAAATCAGAAATAGAAATTACATTTCAGGCACCTAATTTATTGATATATCTATTAAATCTTTTTCAGTTTCTGGAACCTTTGACTATAAGTGTGTAAAACATGTGTCACTCCCAAGGGTATGTGTATCTAAGTTAGATTATTCTGTGTAATCTGGGCAATCTCTTCTCTGGTACTTTGTTAATTAAGATTTTATTATTATTATCATAGTGCATCAGGTTGTCATGTATTTCTTTAAATTCTTCATTCTTCTTCAGCCATTTCCTATAATTGACTACCTCTCTCACCAGAAAAGATGGTGGCAAAGGAAGTTAGGAAATCATGTTCAAAGTAACATGGGGGGAAAGTGTGACATTTTAGGGAATTTTGATCAGTGCCACTTTGGAGACTTTCCATTCTTTTATTCAAGTTGTAGTTTATACTATTGAAAGGAAGACCCAAAAAAGTTGTGATGCCCTTTGGAGTGCTCCTTTGTCTTTGAGATAGGCTATGTTTTAATTCGATCCACTAGTGAATCTTCCGATTCATTTTGCTAGAAAAACCTAACAGCTTCCTCTTCCAAATTGCTTTTCTCCACATCCCTGAAAGTGGTCAGTACTTAAAAATATTTTTAAAAGTATTTTTTGCATATGAATTTTCTCTCTTAATTAATAAGCCATTTTTCTTTTTTCATCATGACCCCCAAAATTATACATGATTGCATATTTTGTATAGTATTTTGTAGTTTATAGCATACAGATAACATCAATCCTGTGAAGCAGGTAATATGTTATCCCTAATTTATAGATATAATTTAATTTTACAAGTATTGATAAGATATTATAATTTTTATTATGTTATAGTAAGTATGGGTAATATTACTACAAAAAAAAAAAAGAAGAAATTGTGACATAGGACTCCACTAACGTGTGACTAGAGCTCCATTGATGAATTTTGGGGTTGTTATATAAAGATACTAATTGGATCCATTGGTAATAAGATTGGGGTACACTCCTGTTTAGTAAATAGGTGGATGATGATGATGGAGAGCCATGAGTAATTAGTGGTTCAGGCTGTCTGGAATATAGCCTAGAGAGAAAAGTGTGTTACAGATACCTTAGGAGAAGACAATGTTCTGGGACAAGAAGTCATGGAGCCCTAATACAAAGTTAAATAAAAAGTGGGCCACTAAGCCATCTATAGGGATTGCTGGGCGCCATACTGATTCAGAAAACTTCATATTAATATCTACATTATGTTGTATTTTAATTTGTTTTGCTAAATGTTTCTCAATTACTGTTTATCCTTAGCCTCTCCACACCCTATCAAAATGTATAGAAAATTCAAGGAGAATGAGGCCCGAGATTAGAACAGACCTTTGGATTCTGTCATTGGAGGAGGAAATTTCAGTCATGTCATGGATTCTGAGGTCAGATTTCGAATGTTTGAGAAGTGAACAGGGGCTGAGAAGAGTCTCAGCAAGACTCATTGACTTTGCTCACCATCATGTACATGGCTAGTAGCATTTATGTGGGGCTGTTAGGTTTGCAAAGCACTCTACAATTACTATCTCTTGACAGTTTTTACAGAAGCTATTATTCTTATGTCCATTTTATAGATGAGGAAATTGAGGCAAATGGATTAAGTGACTTTCCCAGGGTGACACAAGTCTGAAGTCACAGTTGAACTCGGGTCTTCTAGACCTTGTTTGATGCACTCTCCATCAGCACTGTACTGTGCTGCTTTTCCCATATAGTATCCATGCTGGTATTCTGGAGAAAACTAACCATTTCTCAGTCAGAAGAAGGCCGGGGGAAGGGAGGAAATATTGCACACTTAAAGATTTAGCTCATGAAGTAAAGATCTTTGTTGAATCTGGGAACAGAATTGCAAAAGATATGGAAGGAAGGATGATGAGTCATATTTGAATAAAGAAGCAGTAGTAGAGACTTAAAAGAAATTGGTTTTGACATTAGTCATTCCAAATAGTACAAAGTCTCTCGTTTTTGATTCACATGAGAATTGGATTAAAATCATATATGAAAGCATTCATTTAGTAACGATATCACCATCTACGGCGATTAGGTTTTGGCCCATTCTCCGCACTCCCCTTCTAGACCTACTTTCATATGCAGAGGCCCTCTTTGGTTCATTATTCAGCAGCTCCCCACCCCCCTTTTTTTGGTTGTTGTTGTCAAATGGCTTGTTTTAAGCAAGATCTGGTTGTGTGGCCAGATGTCCAGGGCAGGGGCTGTTGTTTAAAAGATAACTAAGAATCAGCCCTACTCAATCTGCTTCTTTGATGAGGAGAAGGGCTGAATGGGCTCTGAAGGCACTGCTCTTCCTGGGCTGCACCCGCTGTGACAAAAACAGCTTCTGCCCGTGCCCATGCAGAGGTACCAGCCCAAGGCTTTTGCCTTTGTGCCCAGCCCCCACATCCCTCAGCTTCCCAGGCTGCCCACTTTGTGTTCCATCTCAATATGTCATAATTTGTAGTAAATTGTCTTTATTGTAATCAGATTAAATGTCTCCGTGTCTACCCTATGTGCGAGCCTTTTTTTTTTTCTTTCTTACGTTCTGACAGAATGAAAATTAATGGCTAATTATGCATTAGCCTGGTAATGCAGTGTTTAGGGTGAATATATCTGAATTAAATAAGTGTCATTAATAATGCCTTGCAATTTATGAGTGTATTCATTGCTTGGCTTAAAATCATATAAATTAGTGAAGTTTATTTAAAAACGTCACAGTGCAAAATGGCTTGGTGAGGAACCCTCTGTGTGCTTTCATTTCTGAGCCTGTTACCAGCTGGGTCTCACTTATTTATTCCTTGTCCAGTAGTCATTTATTGTTTCCATTTTTTTTTCTCCTGGCTTAATTGCAACCTCTGTTTTCTAGCCAGTGTGAGCTCAGTCTTAAATCTGCAGGAGTAATATGAGTTGCAATCAGCAAATCGTGCCCACAAAAAACAAACATATGTTTTACAGAGTTGGAGGTAACTTGATTGTAATGTAAATTTGAAGATTAAAACTACAGCTTTGGAACAAACTTATCAACTGTGAGTTGGCCTTAACTTTTTATTTAAAAAAAATATATCATAAGCTATTGCCACAAGTTTGATTGGATTGAGGCCTAATTATGTATTTACAGACTTCAAATTCTGAACTATTTGCTTTAATAAATATTTCTTCTAGCGATTACATGTAACATTCTCCAAGGATATTAATTGTGAATTCCTTGGATTTGTGACAAGTTTGTGGTTTGTTCTTGGGATCATAGAGTTAGAACTAGAAGAGATCTTGAGGGCTCCCAAGGCTATCCCTCTCCCTTCACAGATGAATAAACTGAGGCTGAAAGAAGTTAACTGATTTAGTGGGAGAGAATGGGTTAGTAGTTGGAGCCCAGATATAAAACCAAATCAATTGAATACAAATCCCATGTTCTTTCCATTGCATCATTACCTCTTTGGACCAGTTTTAATTAGAAGGAAATGGAAAAGAAAAGAAAACATTTTTTTTTTCCCATCAGTAAGTTAGACCTCCCTAATTTCAGTGTTTTAAATTAAACCTAAATATGTCTGTCAATCTGTTTATTGTAGCTACGGTAATATTCCCAAATAACGTTGCTCTGATTTATGTCCATTTAGAATGTCATTAATACCTCATAATTAAGCCCCACCATTGCAAAACCCAACTATGATGTCACAGCTCTCATGGGAAACTTTTGCACCTGGGGAAGCAACACAAAAGGCTGATTTAAAGGAGAGTGTATGTGTACATTGCCATTCAGTCGAAGGACCTTTGGCCATTGGAATGATGTTCCTGGGGAGACAGCTGAAGGGAGAATGAGGACCAGAGCAATACAGAGAAGGAGCGCATCAAAGGACTACCTACATGTCTTGTTATTAATGCCCTTTATATTTTGCATCCTGGACCAAAGCCCCAGTGCCCAGCCCTAGTTAAGATTTTGTGCAACGTCATTTGGCCATTCACCACAGTAGCTCAGATATTGTTGTTTGTCCTTCATTCTGGAAGAGAACTATGACATCAGGGAGCTGATGCCATGATATGCAAGTGAATTAGATTTAAATGAGGGAGGGCTGGGCAAGGTCATTTGCTTACTTTCCCCTCCAGAGCCATTGAGATCCAGTGGCAAGACAATTGGAGTTAACCATGGGTATCATTTTCCCCCTTTAAAGTTGTCTTCTCAGTTAATTATACTTACATTTCTTTTCATTTACTTATCTGCTTATTTTACTTGTTGCTCAATTGACTTAATTACTTAATTTATTTACTGCTTGCATAGCTTCTGTCCTTTGTAACAACGAATGTTGCATGAAGTTGGCATAAAATATAGTTAACAAAATCAGATTGATCCCAATCCCATAATAATAGTAAATGATAAAGGTACTTTCAGTGAATCCACAGATGACCTTCAATCCCAACAATTATTTACAAAGGTAAATCCAACACTAACTATAAAAGATTTAACAACAATATAATGGCTTGTACTCAGATGTTTCTTACTAAGTGTCAGTTATTGTGCTAAGGCCTGGAGATACAAATACAGAAAAACAAGACAATCTCTGCCCTCCGGGAGCTTACCTTCTCTTAGGGGAAGACTACCCAGAAAGGGGAGCTGGAAAGGAAAGAAAAGCAGAAGATGGACATAGGGGAGCCTGACTCCAGCCAAACTTCTTCCACTTCCAGCCAATGTTCCATCTATCAGAGACCCACAGTGGTCCTCCTTTCTAAAGGGATGGGGATGGGAAAGGGTGCAGGGGGGATAAGTGAGAATAAAGGCCAGAGTGGTTTTCTCCCAATTCACAATGCAGTATTCTTTTTATTCTCCACACTAAAATGTAATCCATGTAATTATTTTTTCCTTCTTTTCTGTGTGCTACAAATCTTTTAAAAATGGAATTTTAAAGAGCAAAGGAAAACTAATAGCCCATGTGCTGCTCTGGGAAGAGATCATTTTGGTGGAGGGTTCTTAACATATTGGGTGGACAGACCTCCTGTGGTAACTTTATGGGATAATGTGGATGAGAGTTGTGCAAAAGGGACAGGCCAGGTGGGTTGCTATCTAAATCATTGGAGGGAATGCTCACTAACTGAAGTCATAGAAATTACCAAGGTATCAAAATGCCCAAGTTCATTCTATTTCATTTAATAATGAAAATAATATTAAGTATTTGTTGTTTAGTCATTTCTAGTCATGCCCAACTCTTTGTGACCCCATTTGGAGTTTTCTTGTCAAAGATACTGGAGTGGTTTGTATTTCCTTCTCCAGCTCATTTCACAGATGAGGAAACTGAGACAAACAGGATTAAGTGAGTTGCCCAGAGTCACACAGTGAGTGCCTGAGGCCAGATGAGGAAGATGAGTCCTCCTAACTCTAGCTGCAGTATATTTATTAAGTATATTATATCTATTAAGATGAATTTATTACTATATCATAAATACACTAAATGTATTATAACTAATAAATAGAGCATATTTTAATACTATATGATGATGACGATGGTAGCTAACATTCATGTAGCGTCTGTCTGCCAGGCACTGTACTAAGCACTGTAAATATTATTTCCTTTGATGCTCATGACAACTCTGGGAGGTTTTACAGTCAAGGAAACTGAAACAGATGAAGGTGAAATGCCTTGCCCGAGGTCCCACAAAGCTGGTAACAGTCACAGGGCTTCACAGGGCTCCAGGGCTGGTGCTTTCTGCCTTTAGTTCTAACTAACTGCAGTCACCCCTTATTTTCACAACACATTAATATTTACAAAAGCTCTTTCCCCTAAATGTTCCTGTGAGGTGGCTAGTAGCATTATTCCTGTTTTAGAGATTAGCAGGGATGAGTTCAGTGATTTTCCTGCAGACACACACGGAGTGTGACTCTAGATTTGACACCCCCGACTCCAAAACTTTTCACCTTTATTCTATCTGTGTATTTCAATCAGTTCTTAGTCTGTTTTTAATTATAGGCTTTCATTTTCTCAAATGCTTAGAAAACCTTGAAATTACATTTTTTTTTAAGGACAATTAAGTGCATTGTCGATATTTTTTGTCCAGCCTGTCTATCTGAGTTTTGACAACAAAGCTTCTTTATTTTCCATGACTTTTGGGTACCAGCTACATCACTGTCAACACTGATGTAAGGATTGTACTTGCCCTGGCAAAACAAACAGAAGGTCCTGCTTTGCACTGATCAATTTACTTTTGGTAGTGACTGACACCATGTGCTTGGGAAAAGAGAAGGCCTTCGTGGAACGTTCAGAGAGCAAGCTGCCTTTCAGCATCTCCTGGTGCAGCAGGTGCCAGGGCTTCTATGCCAGTCAGGCTGGAAGCCTGCTTTGTTTCTCCCTTTTACTTGAGATTGACATAAATATATCAGTTCATATACATTTGGGGGTTTTGTTTAGTTTAGTAAGTCAGTGCTTTATGAAGAATTAATCAGAGTGGAGCTTTGTGTTTTACAGATATTTACTTATTTTCTTTTTACTGTAATAAAGATTTTAACTGACCCTAAGACACATGTATCGTTTTTTATAGATTTATAGGTTTGTCTTCATCATTTACACTCATTTTGTATTCATTATATACATATACATGTCTGCGTACACATATACACATAGATAATATCTCCTCTTTTGTGGGCAAATTAAAAGCTTTCTTTTGGAGGCATAAAAATGTACACAGTGAATACAGATGTGTTATTTATACATCACATAGAATTACATAACTTTGTCATTGGAACGGACCTTGAAGATCATATAGCCTAACTTATTTTGTAGCTGAGGAGTAGAAGTGCAGAAATAATTTTTTTTTTTTTTTTTGCCCAAGGTCTGAAAAGTTAAGTGTGGAAGCCTAATGGCAGAGTGAATAGAACACTGGGCTTGAAGTTCGGAAGACTCAGGCACTTACTAGCTGTGTGGCCCTCAACAAATCACTCTCCCCCTGACTGCCTCAGTTTCCTTATCTGTATGATGGAGATAACAGTAACCTTTTCCTCCTAGGGTTGTTGTAAGAATCAAAAACACTTATTACAGTGCCTGGCACATAGTAGGTATTTAATAAATGCTTTTGTGTTTTTCTTTTAAGTAATTGGTTAATCTGGGCATTCCTAGATCCTCTAGCTCCAGAACTATCAGTCTCTCTGCTTCGTCCTGATAACCGAATACATGCGTTTTCATATGATATAAAGAAAAGCATATGTGCCTTAATGAAAAACATTGTAGGCAGGGGGTAAATGCTAACAATGACAAGGGTAAAACAGGCCAGAATTAATCTGCTATCCTGTTTGGGAATAGGGTATATAAATAAGTTGGGTCAGGTGAAAAGCCAGACCATGAAATTAAAATTCTACCATAATAAATGAAGGACCTGAATACCTAACCTGAAAAGGCTTCTACTATGTCCTGAGGGTTAACAAGTCCCAGAGCTCCATCAAAACCAAAAATGAACAAATGAAATGGATAGAAGGGAAAATAGAAATTCCCCCTTAAACCTCAAGTGTTTTTTCTGTTAGCCACAATTAATAGAGAGTAAGTCAGAAATAATAATTCTAGAAGCATGAAGGAAACTAGTAGGACATTTTTATTCATTCTACACAGATTCGATTTATACATTGACTTTTCAGGAACAAATCTATGATGTAGCCTGAGGTGTTTGTGTAATTATCTCTTAGAAAAATAAATTCAGCAGCCCATATAAAATACATGTCTGTATCTTAGAACAGTCTGATTTACATAGACAGAAGGTTTAATGAAAGTAATTAAGAATGTTCTTACAGGATTGCCTACATCGTGAAGATTAATCACTTCACAAATCATTCTGAAATGGCTCCTTCCAAGAACCTGTGTAGGAAGTGAGATGATTTTTAGATTTTGCTAGCATTGAAAATCACTGGATAGGCAGCTCAATACCATCCTGAAGTCAGGAAGAGCTGAGTTCAAATGTGACCTCAGATACTCCATAGCACTGAAAAGGAGGTGATCACAACCCCCCTGACTTCTCAGGAAGGGAGGTGAAAAGCACCAAAGGGAAGTGGGGGTTGCTAGCGGGTTTCTGGGCTGAAGGGTCTTCTTATGCACAAACCCATCAGCTTGGGAGGTATTACACAAGCACATAACAATAACGCAGAGGCTATTAGTGATGATTCTCCCCACAGTCAGTACAGGCTTGATATGGTGTAATAAACAAATTGTACACGCAAGTAATGATAGAACAAACAATATAAATCAGCATGGTGTAAAAGATTGCCAGAAGTCCTAGAAGGAGAGTATGTAAACAGCAGTCACACATATGCCTTCTTCAGCAGCCAAGAGATAGTCCAAAACCAATCTATTGTCCATTGCTTCACATGTCAGGGAATCCAATGATCCCCCCCAAGTTTTTGAAGTCCTGCAAAAGTCTTTTTATGTGTTAGGGAATCCAATGATTCCAGCAGATTTTGAAGTCCTGTAACAGTCTTATCATTTCTCAGAAAATCCAATGATTCCTGAGGGCTTTCAAGTCTTATATCTCAGAGAATCCAATGATTCCTGAGGGATTTCAAGTCTTATATTTCAAAGAATCCAATGATTCCTGAGGGTTTTCAAGTCCTACAACAATCTTATCATGTCTCAGAGAATCCAATGATTCCTGAGGGTTTTCAAATCCTACAACAATCTTATCATGTCTCAGAGAATCCAATGATTTCTGAGGGTTTTGAAGTACAACAATTTTCTATGTCTATGAGTCAAATGCAATAACTGCCATGCTCTTTCATGGTGAGCACAATCAGCAACAGAACCACCCGATATTTCTTGGGTCTTCTCCTTCGTTTCAGGGGTCTGCTCCGTCTCTCTGCGATGGACAAGGCGAATATGGCTCGTTGGCACCCATCTGATTCCTTCTCCACCTGTAGAGATACAAGCAAACCCTCTCCCTCAAGCAGTTAGCCTATCTGGTCCCTTCCATTCACCACTTTCTGGGTCTGTCCATATCACCTGGCGATTATCTAAAGATAGTGGAGCTGCTCGCACTGGACACTGCCCTTCCGGTGGGTTATAAAACCTGTCTGCCGGAGCCAGTGCATCTTTGTCAAAAATCAAGAAGTTAATAATATAAAGTAAAATAATAAAATATATAAATAATATAAAAATATAAAATAATAATAATATAAATCTAGATTTAGAAGTTCTCTAGGGTTTTCTGTGGCTCCCCCTTTCTTTTGTTTTTGGAGCAGTGTCTTAATGTCTCTGTTTCTCCTCTCTACTATTGCCTGTACTTGAGGATTAAAAGGTATGCCAGTGGTGTGTAAAATCTTATACTGTGCACAAAAGTGTGCAAAATGTTCGGAGGTATATACAGGACCATTGTCTGTTTTTATTGCTTGTGGCACACCCATAATGGCAAATGCTTGTGTGAGGAATTCAGTGACCACTCGGGCTGTCTCTTTTGCTGGTGGTATTGCAAAAGTGAATCCTGAAAAAGTGTCTACCACAATGTGGATAAAAGACAGGTGACCAAAAGATTTATAATGGGTCACATCCATTTGCCAGATTTCATTGGGTCTCAAACCACAAGGTTCTTCCCTGGAGGGAGTGTAGGAGGGTGGAAAGGAAGGCAAGCCGTACAGCTTTTTACTATGCTCCTAGCTTCCTCTTTTGTCATCCCAAATTGTAAACGCAAAGCTTGAGCAGCCTGATGGCATTTAGAATGGGATTCCTGGGCCTCCTGAAATAAAGGCGTACTGGCTAACATAGGTAAAAGGCTATCTGCCTTTGAATTCCCATCAAAAATAGGACTTGGAAGTCCACTGTGTGAGTGGACATGCAAGATATAAATCTTTCCTGGATGCTTTCTCACTTGCTCCTGAAGTTCCTTAAATAGCTGATATATATTAGAACTGCACATTTTATTTGGGCTGTGGCAATTCTTTGTACCACACCTACTGAATAGGCTGAATCAGATATTATATTTATGTCTCCTGGGTAATAAGTGAGAGCTAGCTTGATCGCATATAATTCATTCTGCTGAATGGACTGAAAAGGAGTTCTGATTACTCTATAGTTAAGTCATGAGAGTATACAGCACAAATATTGTTTTTGGATGCATCTGTAAAGATAGTTGGTCCTTTAAGAGGAACTTTAGAAACTTTTTCTTCAAGAATCCGTCGCCAATTATGTAAAAGTCTGGTTATCTTTAATGGAGACCCATGTGTAAAATTTGGAGCCATGGCTACTAAAATGTGCCACTCTGGGATGGTCTCACAACACACATTAATTTGTGTATTGGTGTAAAAGGTGTGTATCTTATCAGGTCTTGTCCCAGATAATTGTATTGCTCGCTTAATGGCCTTTAATAAAATTCTAGCCACAAGCACAGGGTAAGGAGTAAGGCTTTGTTCTGGTTGTGGTGGGAGATTCACCCACTCTATATCACTGTCTCCTTGATGAAGGACTGCTGTGAGTGCCTCTTGTGTGGCAAAAACTGATATTTCCAAAGGTTTTTGAGTGACTCTTTCAACCACATTAGATAAAGCCAGTTTAACTTCTCTCAAAGCCTCTTGAGCTTCTTTTGTAAGCTGGCATGGTGAATTTAAAGCAATGTCTCCCCTTAAAATGTCATATAATGGTTGTAACTGATAGGTAGTCAAGCCTAACACTTTGTCACATCCATTGGATATCTCCTATCAATTTCTGAAAATCCTTTAAGGTGTTTAGCTTCTCTGTTCTTAAGGACAGTTTTTGTACTGTAAGCACCTTAGGGTATACTCCATATCCTAAATATTGAAAAGGAGCATGTCTTTGAATTTTCTCTTCAGCTATGTACAATTTGTAGTATCTTAGTGTTTCTATGGTCTTTTGTAGACATGCTTCTAGCATTTGTTCCTCAGGTGCACATCCCAATATATCACCATATAATGTAATAGCATAACGTTTGGAAATGCTTTTCTTACTGGAGCAAGAGCAGCAGCAACATACATTTGACACATAGTGGGGCTGTTTTTCATTCCCTGTGGCAAAACTGTCCATTCACATCTTTTATAAGGCTCAGCTAAGTTAACGCTGGTCACTGAAAAGGCAAATCTTTTCATATCCTCCTTATCCTGAGGGATAGAATAGAAACAATCCTTAATATCGATGACCCAAAGAGGCCATTCTCTAGGCAACTGAGTAGGAGATGGAAGTCCAGGCTGAAGAGTTCCCATAATTTCCATCTGTTCATTCACTTTTCTTAAATCAGTGAGCATCCTCCATTTTCCAGATTTCTTTTTTACAATGAACACTGGGGAATTCCAAGGACTTAGAGAAGGTTGTAAGTGCCCTTGTTCAAGCTGCTCCTGTACTATATCTAATAAGCCTGAATTTTATCGCTACTTAAGGGCCACTATTCTATCCACACTGGTGTATCAGTTTTCCATTGGATAGGAACAGGTGAAAGTGTTGGCAGGCCTTCAACAGCAGCCCTGCTTAAAAAACCGAAGTACTCATTTTTAACCCTAATTGCTGTAAAATGTCTCTTCCCCACAGATTGATGGGTATTTTTCAACTATAGAAAAGGAGTAAAAACTCCTGTTTTGCCTTCAAAAGTCCATCTCATAGGGGCAGCACTAACTTCAGCTGCTATTGATCCTCCTACGCCAGACATATAGGTGTCTGCTTTAATCTTTGGCCAGTGACTAGGCCAACTGGCACCTCTAATAACTGTACGATCTGCACCTGTGTCTACCAATCCTTCCAATGGTAGGCCATTTATATAGATCGTGAGCATAGGTCGGTCAGCTGTTACAGCTGTGTCCAGTATATTCCTGGATTTTGTGGCCTGCAGTCAGAATCTGGGTGACTATCACCAGGTTGCTTATTAGGATTCTGTATGAGTAAACCTGATGCTACTACGTCTCCTGGGTGATAAGTCACACATTGACTACCTGTATTAGTGACTGGGATATTATCTACACATTCCCCAGTTTCCCACATCAGTGTGTGGATGGACACTGTTTTGTACGTATATAAAGGAGATGAAATGGTCAAGCCTACTGTACCTGGAAGCAAAGGACCTATAAGCTGGAGAGGAACAGATTTCACCTCTCCAGGGGGTATCTCAGTTGTCCCAGCTGCATACAGCTCTATTCTCCCCAATTGTAATTCCCTTCTGCCATCAGGTTGCTTCCTGGCTGATTGACTGTGTAATCCCCTTCTCCCATCATATGGCTTTCTGGCTGATTGGTCATGTCTGAGTACTGGACTTCCAGGCACTCTCTGGGTGCACCATTGGCTGCCATCATGCCCCAAGTGTTTTTTTGCCTTGGACCCTGGGGCTGGGCCCCTCATCTCTTTTCCCTGAATCTGTCTACATTCTGAGGCCCAATGGAAGCCTCTGTTGCATTTTGGACATGGGGTATTGGGTCTTGTTCTCCCACCCTGTTTTCCCATTCTGTCTCTATACCAACATTGAGCTTTCAGATGCCCTACTTTACCACACTGGAAGCATTGACGAGTCTCTCTGGAAGTCCCTTGCCAGGAGGGACTCTGTCTTCCCATGTTGAGATCTTGGGAAGTCTGCATCATAGCCTGGCTATAAAAGGCATCTGTGCCCACCATGGCATAGTGTCTTATGATCTCCTCTAAAGGAGTCCTTGCACAGTCCTAGTATAATTCTTCTGCAAACCTCATTAGCATTTTCCTTAGCAAGTTGCCTTATCAAAATGTCTGTTACTGCATTTTCCCCATTAGTTCTTGTGATAGCTGTCTGCAAACGTCCCACGAAGTCAGCAAAGGGTTCATTTGGCCCTTGTGTTATTTTTGTGAAGGCCCCCCCCCCTTGTCATCTTTATTGTGGAGAGAAGCCCACGCTTTGATAGCATTAGCAGCAATTTGCTCATATGCTGCTATAGAATAATTAATCTGTACTGCGACATCTGCATAAGGACCTGTACCTGTTAGTAGGTCACAGGTGATTGCAGCATAAACTCCACTTTGACTATTTTGTTGGGCTTATATCCTACAGAGCTCACTATATTCAGAAAGCCACAAGTAGTTTTGTCCAGGTTCTAGGCATATCCTTGCTATAGATTTCCAGTCATTAGGGGGTCAAGATTTCAAAAGCCAAATTCTGTAATAACATCTTAACATAAGCTGAAGTAGCCCCATAAAGAGTGCAAGCTTTTTTCAGGTCTTTGAGGATTTCTATATCAAAAGGTGAGTATCTTCTACTTTCTTGACTTGAAGAATTAAACTGTTGAATTACAGGAAAAACATGGTGTTGAAATTTCAATACATTTCTCCCTTCCGCTTTGGCCTTAATTTGTCCCTTTTGCAATCTACTCATAGGAGCTGCTGGATGCTGGGGAAGAGGTGCTGGTGCTGTCACTGCTCCCCCCTACCCCCCACTATCCCTCCTCCCTCCATCCCGGAGGGTGGAGTTGATGGAGGAGAGTCAATTACCTGCTCCTTAGGTGGGGTTGAAGCTGCCTCAGATTCACCCCGCCCTTGAGCCTCACTTAAGTCTCCATGCCCTGTGGGGCTTTGGTCATTAATCTGTTCTTTGTCTTCCTCCTTTATCTCAGGCCCCATTTGGCTATTCCTAGAGTTTTTTTCCTTTTCTTCTAGAACTTATATAGTTTCTTAAGGCCAATTGTATCGTATTGTATAAATAGAATGCCTGGATGGAAATTGATTGAGGACCGATTTCATTGTAATATGCGGAGAGCTGTTGACCAATCAATGCCCAATTATCTGGAGAGATTTGCTCTTCCTCTAAGAATCAAGGGGAGATGCCGTTTTAATGTATCAAGAAGTCTAGCTGTCTGTTCCCAAGTTATAAGTAGCCCTTGATCTTCTATCAGCTTAAGCAGGCTTTCTATAGGGCCACTCCTGGGTGGGGCTGGGGGTGGGGGGTTGGGGTAGGGGATGGAGAATCTTTACCTAGGATCTGTCCCATTTCAGCCAAAAAAGGTTACTAGTTTAGTCTTTAAGAAATAGACCTGTTTGCCTATTACAATGCTTACCTAAGTTCCTGGTCATCTAGAGACTTCTTCATTGAAAGTAGGGTCCTTGGCTCCCACGCTTGGGCGCCAAATATGATGACCTCGTATTTAAAATCGGCCGGAGTCAGGAATTCAGGTTAAGGGAAAAATCTTCAATCTTTATTCTCAGTAGAGGTGAGGGGGGATTGTGATAACAATATGGGCAGCTGCGACAGGAAGCCAGCTAGCAGAGGGGGATCGGAGGTGAAGGGTCGTCGCGATAGCAATGTGAACAGCTGTGTCAAGACGCCAGCCAGCAGTCTCTCCTTCTGCTTCCCTTTCCCCTCCCCTGTCTCCACTCACCAAAATCGTCATTTCCCATACAACACATCAGGACTTGCACAAAGATGGGCGGGGGCCATTCTTTCTCCAAGCTTATGTATTAATAGAGTATGGTCCAATTACTATTTAGCCTCACGTGCTTGGGACCTCAGTGCATCAACTCGAGCCTCAGCCCATTACACACCATCTAGTGATTTTCCTTCTCGATTCATTTTCTTTTGACTTTGCTTATGGCTTGTATATATCTGGTTATTTGCATTTTGTCTCTTTCATTCAAACACGAGCTCCTTGAGGGCAGAAACTGTCTTTGCTTGTTTTTGATCCCCCTCATTTGGCAGAGCCTCCCTAGCACATAGCAACACTTAATAACTATTCGTTGACTAAGTATACTTTGTGGTTGGTAATGTATTAAAGACTACTCATGTACACCCTGTGTCTCTTCTTGCCCTTTGTCAACTTTTGAAGACTGTGGTAATTGTCACTTAATACAGTGGCAGTGACAGAATAGTTTTCTTAGAAAGATGGAGCTTTGCTTGAAGAATAAGCTTCGGTTACATAATAACACTGGTCAGTTTTCAAAACTAAGTATCCAAGGTTCGTTGTCATCCATAGTGTCTGTCCAAGATAAAGGAACTGAGAAACTGAGAAACACACAAAAACATACATATACACACCTACATAGACATATATTATTGATATTTATTATCACTTATATACCTATATATGTAATTAATATATATAATTTCCATCCATTTGCATATCACAGCATAGATAGTAGACATCCTTTGTTCATTGGCTTTTTTCCATGGGTAGTTAGACTAAAGTGTTTCAAGTGACTGATGCTTGTTTAGTTGCAGTGTCTCAAGCTTTGTACAATCAATATGACATCATTTGCTAACAGAAACATTTATTACTAAGGATATTAAATTTTTGTGTGTGGCTTAAATCCTGGTCTAGTGAAGCTTATGAAATTCTTCTCAGAATAATGTTTTTGAATGTTAAAATAAAATACACAGGAGTTCAAAGGAAACTAATTATATTGAAATATGATTATGAATATATGTGTATATATACATATACATCTGCATAAATCCACACCCACACATATAAATGGTTCATGGGCCTTAGCTTAAGGCTCCCTAATCTAGAAATCTCTGTATCCAGAAGGAATCCTTTTTTTTTTAAACTCTGAGCTAGACATCCTCCATGTTTATTAACTGATAAACTATTTCTATTCTTGAGCAAGGACTTTTTTATGACTGTGACATGTGATCTATGCATATTTACCCAAAGGATTTAACATTCAATAATCTAGCTGAAATATAGGGGAAGAACCTTACTGACAGAAATACAAACTTCTGAAAGTTGGTCTTTTGTTAACTATCTCTTTCATCTCCTTGTGAAAATAGATACATCATTGGATGTTCCCAGTGTGAAATTTGCTTTGTTTTCTAGTTATTTCTGTGTGTTTTATTTTTGCCACTGATGTCTCAACAAATCTAGAAAAGTATTTACTATGTATGTATGTGTTTATTCCATTTCTTGGTTTTTTGAGATCTTAGTTTGGTGTTGACTTTAGGGTCCAATCAAGTTTAATAGGTCCATATAAAATAAGTACAGAATGTTGCTGCTGTTGTTGTCTTTTTTTTTTTTTTTTCTAAAAGGACTAGTGACATCATGGGGTGATGTCTTGACTCACAGTTGAATTGGATTTAAGTGCAATAGAGTTGCATAAAGTCTTCATCCTTAGTCTCTCTTCCAGCGTCATCAAAGTCTAGTGGCCAGACAAAAATTAAGACAGGTGGTGATGGCACAGGATAGTGGATGACTTTGGTGTCTGATGTCTGACCAAGTTCTTAAGTTCTTCACAGCAGCTGCTTCAATGACCTTAATGGCTGTTGGAACATATTGCTCTTATCCTCTCATTCTTCTGGGGGAAATCTTCATATGCTTAAGGTACACACCCCTAACTCACTAGTGGGTTAGAAGCCTGTCAGTTGCCCTCAGCCTGAATTAACCTGTCCAGCAAGACAATTATTCCAACGGGCACTACAGCTTCTTGGAGCCACAGGTGAGAGGTGTATACCAAAGGTGGATGCAGCCCTGAAAAGGGCTCATCAAGCCCCACACACCCCTCACACTCCAGGTACAGGTGAAATACTTTTGAATAATGGAGGTTTTCTTCTGGACTTCTACCACCTGGGAAACTTTGTCAAGAAGCGAGTTTAATGAACTCAGAACACTTAGGCTTGTTCCAAAGTAGAGATAGGGATAAAAAGAAGACTTGTGGTTTGATTGATGTGATGAGCACTTAGATGAAGAAACTCCCTGTACCAATATAGATAGGCACTTTTCCTGAAACTTGGGATCTTAAGAGCACAAGTTATTAACATTCTGGGGTGGGGGGTCATGCAACTCTTTGACAGCTTAGTAAAACCTTCCTCAGAATATATAAAATATATAGAATTACAAGGGAATCCATTAAAATAAAGTTGCCAAAATGTTAAAAAATAATAATAATAATTCATGGATCCCAGAGTAAGAATTCCTATTTTAAAGACTTGCTTAGAATTTAGGTCAAGGTCATACAGACAGTTTATATTAGAGTCAGAACTTGAATTCTATTCTTCCTGGCTCCAGGGTCAGCATTATTCACTCCTGAGGTAGAATGAGTGATGCATGTGGAATCACAAGATCTGTGTTAAAATCCTGATGCACATTTCCGATTGGTGTGGTCTTGTACATGGGTTGCCTCCATTTCCTCATCTGTAAAATGATAGGGTTGAATTAAATGACCTTTAAGATGACTTTCAGCATGAAAATCGTCTAGATCCATGATCCAAACCAAAGAATTAAACAGAAAAAAAAAAATAGAAAATGGAACCAAACTGGCCAGTTG
Source organism: Antechinus flavipes (assembly GCF_016432865.1). Lineage (NCBI taxonomy): Eukaryota > Metazoa > Chordata > Mammalia > Dasyuromorphia > Dasyuridae > Antechinus > Antechinus flavipes. The sequence continues at coordinate 58,905,932 of NC_067402.1, read as the reverse complement.
GTGTAGTTCATAAGAAAGGCTTGAATATTTCCTTGGATTGACCCTGAGGATATAAGTTCTGATCCCTGGACACTGTTTTGCCTTTCCATTAACTTTTTTTTTTTTAATGTTTCTGCAAGAGGGGTAAAATTACTTGCCCAGGGTCATGTAGTTAGTGATTGAGGTCATATTTGAATTCAGATTTTTCTAACTATAGGTCTAGTGTTCTATGCACTGTATCATCTATCTGTTATATATGTGTGTGTATATATATGGCTATACACACACACACACGTCCTATTGCTCTCAGAAAGCAAGGATGATTGTTCTTTGTAATCTTAGCATTTAGCACAATGCTTTCTATATATTGTAAGCTCAGTACATCATAGGAACATAAATTTAGTTCTAGAAGTGAACTCAGGGTCATCTAGTGCAAGTTTCTTCATTTTAAAGTTAAATCTTAGACCTAAGTAAGTTAAGTGACATGTCCAAAATTCCATTATTCAAATCCAACGAATTCTACAGATGTATCCCTGAACCTTATTTAAACCAAGACCTTTTAAATCCTCTCCCCTGGATCCTTCCCAGAGCAACTAAAAAGAAAGAATTACACTGATTTTTTTACTGTTTCATATGGTATGATTTTAAAAAAAAATAGTCTTGGATTTGAAGTCAGAGAACTTTGGTTCAAATCCTAGCTCTAACAGTTTTTACTTGAAGCACCTTGAGCCAGGTCACTTAACCTTGATTTGTCTGTAAAACAAAAGGGTGGACTAAATGACCACTAGGGTACCTTCCAGCTCTAAGTGTGTAATCCTGTGGTCCTTGCTCACCCTCTGGTGGAGATGCTAATGAACAGAGAGGAGGGGGAATTAGCTGGGGAGAAAAGAGGAAGGGGGGGGGGGATTCCAAGGCAAAGAGAATGGCTCATCTCTGAACTATTAAGACACTGAAATCAATGTGATCATTGATCACAGAGACCATAAATGTGATTGGAGATATGACTATTAAGGAGAGCCACCACTAAGACTTTCTTGTCATAGGATGATAGATTTGAACTGGAAAGGGATCTCACAAGTCACCTGATTTAACACTGTCATTTTACACGTCAGCAAACTCGTATTTCCCCAGAGCTGGTAAATGAGATGGTGTAGATTCCAAGCGTCCAAGCACCAGGTCATCTGGCTCCACATCCAGAGCCCTTGTCTGCTCTAGGTAGTCACCCTAAATTGTTGTATTCCCGCAGGCACATGCTCCCTTTGTTTTGACACCTTTACTTGCCTTATTTTTACATAAGTCCTCCTTTCCAGATCTTTAAACTATTTAAATAATTATCTCCATAACAGTCTCTTTAATTATAAAGTATATTTTAATTATCTGGCCCCAGGATTTATGTTAACAATTAGTAAGTTCTAATTATGGTTCTTGAGTTGATTTTTTTAAATGTAATCTTTCAAGCATTTACAATGTAATAGTAAAATGAATCTAGAGGTGTTTATCTGTCTTACAAATTTGCTTTGTGAATTACCCTGTACTGGTGAGGTACTTAAAACAATAGAGAATGAATCAAAATAGCTATATAATTTTCTATTATTGTTCCAGTTTTTATAAACAGCCTGTTGGTGTGTTTAAAAAGAGAATCATGCAAAGGAAACTCTGGAGATGTTACACTCCGGCAAAGCTCGGACGATCTCCAGGTGATGCTGGATTAGCTTCCTTCTTTGACTTGTGCTGTGATGTTATTTTGGCTTGGGTAGTAGCTGTTGGCAACAGTAAAAGAATCCTCAGAGCAATTTATGGCAGTGAAAAACCTGAGAGCTAATTGTATGGAAAGGTTTTATAAATCAGCAGTCTGTGCAGTACAAGAATTAATTGGAGAGTTGGTGGTTGTAATTAAGATTGTTTGGGACTGATTTAAGGTTTTATACAGGTCATCTCCCATTACAGTGAAACCCGAGGCTCTATTCTAATTCTTTTGTTATACTAGATTTGGGTTGTCCCAAATATGGTTTTGACTAGGTTGTTGCTGAAGGCGTAGCAATCTTTATGTTTATGTACACGTACATTCATACAGCTTCTTTGTTAGAATTGTGCTTATTTCAAATGGGTTTGACCTGTAATACCACACAGCCAATTTCCAACCAGCAATATCTTCAGCACTCGGTGCTGAAATGCTTTATAATATGATTTTAAAACATCAATAAAGCAAGCTTATCGGGATCAACAAACTCAGAATTTTTCTTAAATTTTTCACCTTTATTCTTTAAGAAGTTGTGATTTCATTGGTATGACTGTTTCCTACACTGATTAATAAGTGGCCTAATGAGTTGCTAGGGCCTTCCCCCCCAAAAAAAAAATTTGTCACCCAGTAACCAGCCTCCTGATGATGATACCCTCTGCATTTACCTCCCTTCTACAAGCAAGCTTTCCTCCTTTTAGGCTTTCTTGGTCCCCTTAGTATTCTTCCTCTTCCATTTTTGCCTTCCTCTGCATGTTTTTACCACTCTCTCCCCACCCCAGGAGGTTTTCAAGCTCTTCACACTGTAGCCTCTTCCTTTAATTCCATTCTGTGTGTGTGTGTATATATATACATATATATATATATATATATATATATATTTTAATCCCTCCTATGTTCTCTGTGGTCCAATCCTGCTGACTTTCTAGTTGCTCTTTCTCATGGTATGCTCTATCTTCCTTTGCCACGTCTTAGTATTGACACCCACCATAACCTGGAATGCCCTCACTCGTCACCTCTGCCTCCCAGGAATCCCATCTTTCCTTGGAGACAGCCAGAGTGACAGCTATTTAGGGAAACCTCTCCTGGTGCCCTCAGCTTGTGTTTGATTCGTATATATCTTAAATTTTCCTGTATTTGTACATGTGGTCTCCCCTGTTAGAACATAAGCTCTCTGAGGGTAGGAACTATCTGCATCTTTGTGTTTATCTCCAGATCTAGCAAGGTCCAGCACAAAGTAGAGTTCTTGGTTGGTTGAGGGAAGGGACTGACTAGTCCTTTTGACATAGTGTCTCTTGCACCTAGCACAACACATTATATACCCTATATTCTTGTAGAATTAAATTGCAAGGGGCTGAAGTTTGCATTTTAGAGGAAAGCCTAAGTTGTTCTTCAGACATTTCCTTTTGTCAACAAAGAAGTCATTCCCCCCCCCCTCCCCCCAGGGGAGAGGATTAGCACCTTGTACTTTGTAGATGGGGGAATGGTGAGGGTATTTAGAGTGAAAAAAGCCAAAATATTGTGAAGCAAATAAGGCAAGTAGAAGGAGGTAGAAGGGAGGGAGGGGAAAAGTGGAATTCCCCAATGGGGACTGGAGCCCACTTGGGCTGGTAATTAGGAGCAATTAACAGAAAGAGCTCTTGATTTTGGAAACCAACATTAAACTGGAGGCTCTATGACTGGAGCCAAACTTCAAAGAGTAACAAAATCCCAATGGCCACGCTGAAGTTAGCAGTGATGTTCTTAACAATTCCCCAAAGTGGGAAGTCAGCCTTAGAAAGAAGGAGGTGAGAGTGAACACATTCCACAAAGGGAAAAGGGTTTGTAGGTGTCAGCCAAACAATCCTTAGACCTGAGACACTGGTAGGTAGGAGAGGTAACCTTTATAATGTTGATTCCTTGAGAATAAGATTTGTTAACATTTTTTGGTTTTGTATTGTCAGTGCCTACCATAAGCTTGGCACACAGTAGGCACTTCATACTTTTTTGATTGATTGGTTCAATAGTGACAATGTGCTAGATAGTCCTCCTCATTTTGCTTAAGTGCCAGTGCCAGGGGGAGCTCCTGCTGCGAGGGTCTTACCTTTTTCCCCCACATTAGTCAACATATCCTGACCCTTGGTGAGAGAACCAAGCACCAAGGATCTGATTTAGGGAGTGTTAATGTAATGGGACTCAAGAGGCAGCTGTTTATATATCACAGTGGCAAGGGGATGGGAAAACAAGGGAGGAAAACCTTTAGAAGAGCAGCAGGGAGAAACGGAGAATCCTAAAACCAACGCAGGGCACACAGGAGGAGAAAATGAGAAGTGGCTTTCCAAACAATGATAACCACTGGGGAATGTTCCTTTTTTCCCTTCTAGATCAATGAACTGAGCCATGTCCAGATCCCTGTAATGCTGATGCCAGATGATTTCAAAGCATATTCCAAGATAAAGGTGGATAATCACCTTTTTAACAAGTAAGTTCAATTACCACCTTTCTCTTGTGCTGTTAGAGTTCCTGGGAGTTCAGTTTTTATAAAGTTTTTAAAAACTCCATTATTTTTCAATGGGTAGGAGTAAAGTTTTGCTGATTAAGTTAATCTTGTGATAAACACAACCATCTGTTCTGTAGAAAAAAGTAACAGCAGGGCCTACTGGGGAGTATCCTTTTGCCATATGCATATTGTTCTCTATGAATAGCTTACATGTTAAAAGTGAAATTCGCATTATAATGGGAATTTTTGAAAAGATGTAAATTATTTGGATTTTAGAAGAAATATAAGCTTGCCTCTTATAGTGTATATCCTTAAAAAGACTCATTTTGGATAAAAATCAAGAAAATTTGCTGGTGAATAAAGGTTGATATACATTTTTGTAAAACCTAATAGGAGGCCATATAAAAGACTGAAAATTTTACTCTTGTCTATGTGAATTTAAATGAAAGAATTTCTAAATAAAGCCAATAACCTGAGTGAAACGGGTAAGCCAGTCCTTGTCATAATATAATTTGGAGACTGGGCTTTCAAGAATTAGAAGGGTAAAAGAAAATCTTAATTCACTGTTTTGTTATCTAAATTGAATTTGAAAAGTAGTAAAAACAAAAAAGTAGCATATTCAGTATTTGAAAATGAGTAAGGGAGAGAGGATAGTCATTATTTTTTGGAGGACTCTAATTCAGTTCTACTACTTGTAAGTAACTGAAAAATGGCCTAGGAGTGTTCACACCTTTCTTTCCTGCTGCCCTCTACTTTTTTCTCTTTAGGTTCCCTTCCTCTTCCTGTCCTACTTCTTCCTTCCTCCTTACCTCTTCTTCCCCTCCTATTCATGACTTCTCTACTTTATAAAACATGAAACTGAAAACTAAAGGATATGCATGGTGAAGAGAAGGGAGGTCTGCATCATCAGGATAATGAAGGAGGAAAACCATGATCATTTCTCTCTAAGGACTACGTGTAAAATATGTACTAGAACAAACCATCAGGAAATTTTAGTGGGATTAGGCAAGACAGTAAAAGAGCTTTGGGTTTGTAGTTAAAACCTAAATTTGAACTCCAGCTCTTGATACGTCCTGCTTCTGTCTTCTTGGACAAATGATACAATTTCTCAGAACCTTAGTTTCTTTAACAATAAAAATGAAGCTGACAGTACTTCTGGTGCCCATCTCATAAAGCTGATGGAACTATCTAATGGGATGAATGTGTTTGTAAAATGCCTTACAGAATTTTTAAAAGCTACATAAACATTAGTTTATATGTGCCTTTGCATCTCATTTTGCGGTATTACAATTTCAGAGAAAACATGCCGAGTCATTTCAAATTTAAGGAATATTGCCCGATGGTTTTCCGCAACCTGAGAGAAAGGTTTGGAATTGACGATCAGGATTTTCAGGTGAGTGATAGCTGTTTTAACCTTTGCTTGGGATGGTTATTCTCAAGTCTCCCAGCATCCTGAGAAGGAAGGAAAAAGTACTGTTTTAAAACATGTTTATAGTCTAGCTCTGGTTCATATCAGTTATTAGTTATTAACTATAAAGAAAGACCTAGCAAATACCAGAGATACAGGCCCATTTGTTTAAATGAATCAAGTTTGAAAGGAATGAAGCTGCCACAGCAAAAACACTGAATTTTAGGTACCAGCTCAGAGAAAAACTAGAATGTATGGATCCTTGTTAGCCACATGTTGATATAGAAATCCATATTGACATCATCTATATTTTATTTTATTTTTATGTGTTTTATTAAGTATCTATTTTCAAATTACATGTAATGTGTTTCAGGCCACAGTCAGGGAGGTCTTGGGATTAACAATTCTGGTCCAGTATATTAGCTGAGAATTCAGAGTCACAAAAGCACGCTCAACCTTATTGGTTACGTTACCTAGGACAGATCAGTGCCTCTGTGTTCTTATCTGTAAAATGGGTTAGAATGGCTAGCCTTAGAGGTCTGCTCTGGTTCTAGAGATCCTGTAATTCTTATAAATAATATAATAATAACACCATCTTATTAGATGATTTTGAGGAAATCAGTTTATAATCTCTAAAGCCCTGTATGAGAAGCATTATGGCAGGGGTTCTCAAACTTTTTAAATAGGGGACCAGTTCACTGTTCCTCAGACCGTTGGAGAGCTGGACTATAGTAAAAACAAAAACTTTGTTTTGTGGGTCTTTAAATAAAGAAACTTCATAGCCCTGGGTGAGGGGGATAAATGTCCTCAGCTGCTGCATCTGGCCTGTGGCCGTAGTTTGAGGCCCCCTGCATTATGGAGTAGTGGGTATAGAGCTGTCCCTAAAGTCACGAAGGTTTGATTTCTAGTCCTGCTTCTGACAGGCTGGCTTTGTGACAAGATGCATTTTCAGTGCCCCAAATAACTTAATAAACTTTGGAGAGAGAGTTTCTTCCCTGGTAATCTCTCTCAACCCCCTTGTTATTTTTGTGTAGTTGTGTCCCATTCTCTGTGATCCCATTTGGGTTTTCTTGGTAAAGATACAGGGGTGGTTTTCCATTTCCTTCTTCATATCATTTTACAGATGAGGCAAACAGGATTAAGTGTCTTGCTCAGGATCATACAACTATAAGTGCCTGAGAATGAACTCAGGAAATTTCCTGATTCCAGTCCTGCATAGCTGCCTTAAGCCCCCTCCCCAAATCATTATTTTCATAAGAGAACATAGAGGGACGGAGCATGGTAAAATGCAGCATACATACTGCTCATTAAATTCTCTTTAAGAGTACAATTGGAACAATTGGATGGAGCAACAGATTGCATCAGAAGAGCCACATCCATACCTTGCCTCTGCTCCTTTACTTGTCTGACCTTGAACAGAGAGGTAACCTTTATGGGTCTCTGTTTCTCATGTGTAAAATGAGGGGATCAGAGGTTCTCATGATCTGAGAGCCTTGAGCCCTGCCATCAGTGCCCCAGACAACTCTCAAGAACCATGAATTGCAGACAGCTTTCCAACTTAAATCAGAGGAGGGACTGTTCAACTTGGGATTGTTTTCTCTGTGACAAAGAAGTGGGAGACCAGGACCCTCAGAAGAGGATGGAATACAAAGACTTTAGAATTAATTAATTTCATTCATAAAAAGCCGTGTCTTCCCTTGAAATAATGCCCTTGAAGAAAGAGATGCAGTCTACTCATGTAATGTTAAAGAATCACGATGTATTAGAGCCAGAATCAGTGTCTTAAGTATTAAAAGGTTTTGCTCGGGTGTCAGAAGTGAACCCATCAGACCCATTAGCCACTTTTGCTTCAGTCTAGTGTCACTCTGCTGTCTCTCTGAAGAGTCCTGGAAATAGCCAGCCCTTTGGCTGCCTTGCCAGCAGCTGAGTTATTTTTATTCAGGTGGTGTAGGGGAAGGCAAGCAGGTGAGCACTGACTTAGGAAGGGACTTGGGCCAGCAGTTGATTCCATAGCCCTAATATCTGGGACTTGCAAGCAAATCTAAGGCATTAAATAATAAGTAATCCCTTTGCTATCAGCAAGCTGAAAATGCAATAAGAAGACCCAAATGGCAACTGAGCTTGTTTGTTTGCAATGCTTGAGACATTGACAGATATTTAAATTTCTTGTCTGACCTCATTTTGTGAGTAGGTATTTTTGTAGCTACAAGGAATAATGTGAAGTTAAAAATCACTCTATACATGAAACCTTTAGCATTCAAAATAAGGGTTCTGTCAGTTCTGTACATTTCATATACACTGGTTCACTGTAGAGGTCACTAAGCAAATGAGTGTTTTCTCTATATAGAGAGGGAAATGAAAGGGAATAAAAGAACAAACCATCATGATGTTCTTAGACAGATGAACCTTGCTTTCTTAATAAGCAGATCCATATTTAGATCTCTGCCTTAAGTGTCATCTATAACTTGTATGCTTATATATTGTCCTTTTAACTGCATATTTTCCTTTTACTGAGAATTTGCCAAATGCTTTTTTCTTTGCTGATTTGCTGCTTTCCCATTTGAGAAGCACTTACATTTCTCCCAGTTTTTCTAAGAAAATGAAGGTGCTTTGACTTTGTTGATTTACGATATTTGTTTGCTGGAGAGTCAGCAATAGAAAGAGAAGGCTCTTGGGTAGAGGATTCTCACCTTATTTCTATATGTTCCACAACAAAATGGGCACTATTTTACCATGTGTAATAGAATATTGCATTTGTCATTAGAAAACCTGGGTTCAGATACCAACTCTGTGATCTATCCATTACATAATCTTGTTTAAAGTTCCTTAACTTCCTGGAGTTATGGGTTCCTCGTCTGTAAAATGTAAACAATAATATTGGAAAATGCCTTCTTCCCAGTGTAGTTATGAATAAAAAGGTCCTTTACAAATCTTAATGTTTATAAACATGAATTTTTATTATGCATTTATAGTTCTGTGGTCCCGAGTTGTGTTTCAAAAAAAAAAAAAAATTATCATGTTCTATCCCCAGGGTTGATTAATGGTTGTTTTTTCCTGATGAAGGGACCTGGCATTGATTATCATTTTCTCATCCTGCCAGCCAAATTCATAAAAATGCTTAAAAGCCAAGTACTCCGGATAACTGCAGAAGCCAAACAGCAGACACATTGTCTGCAAGGAGAATGGCTGGCTGAAGCCATAAAGTCCTTCAGATCTCATCAGTAGCTTTGTCACTTGAGGCAAGGTTCTTGGATTTCATTGATGTGGGCATTCCTTCCACCAACATTGCTTGCAACCTCTCAATGCTTTCCTCAGTATAAAAAGCTATTAGGACTTGGTGTAGTCTCCCAAAGTCGTGTCTTGATGTCTATCCTGATAATAAGCCTCTGTGATTTTAGCTAGCCAGACCCTGGGTATTGGGCCTTTCTATCTCAACCTTGCTTGAAGACTTTTCAGCTACATAAGACCAGCTAGAACTAGAATTCTGCTGTCAAAGCCCCTGGGTACCTAGGGCCACTTCCTTGCCATGATGGAAAAGAACTGAAAAGATTTTTCTTATATATCCCAAATGGAAAAGCTTATTGCATCTGAAATCTCTCCCTGATTAAACAAGACTCAAGTACCTTTTTTTGTTTGGTTGGTTTTATTTTGTTTTTGTCCTAGAGACTGCCGGAATAACAAAATAAAACTGATCCATTCCCTGCCTTTAGGAAGCTTATATTTGTGGGAGAAAGGGAAAAAAATGAGGAGGAAAATATAATGTGGTCAGAGATAACTTCAAAACAAAAACGTATATAGATTGGGGTAGCTCTAATAATTGGAAAAATCAGGAAAGGCCTCTTGAAGGTGAAGATACATGAGCTAAGGCTTGAAGGGAAAAGGAGTTTTAAGAGATGGATGAGACACTGCATTCTACTCATGGAGGTACAGTCTATACCAGGGTTCTCAAACTTTTTAAATAGGGGGCCAGTTCACTGTCCCTCAGACTGTTGGAGGGCCGGACTGTAGTAAAAACGGAAACTTTGTTTTGTGGGCCTTTAAATAAAGAAACTTCATAGCCCTGGGTGAGGGGGATAAACGTCCTCAGCTGCTGCATCTGGTCCTTGGGCGTAGTTTGAGGACCCCTGGATACAAAGGTACAAAGGTGGGAGATTTTTCCTTTTTTTTCATCCTAGCCAGTGAACCCTTCTCACTTAAGCTTATTTCACTCAATTCCTTCCCTCCCTCCTTTCTCTCCTTACCATCACAGTGTTTTGTAAATAGGACAGAAATCATGCTTTTTTTGTTTGACAGTTTCCTTGATCTAGGTTGACTGCTAGTAGCCCAGCCCCAGTGGCAAGATCATATGCTACCCACCAACAAAATTTCCCCGTGATGCCTCTGAAGCAGATCAGGCTCAGCGCTCCTTGCATGAAAAGCAGGGCTTCCTCTCCCTACCTTAATGTCAAAACTTCTCTGCTCAAATTCTTTAGAAACTGGCTCTTAAGTCTCCCATTACTATCATAAACATCAGGTTTATACCTCACCTCCAGGCCAGCAAACAAAAACCAGTAAGTAACTACTGTGTGCAGAGAGCATTGTGTGGGCAGAGTCAAAGCTTAGAATCTATTTAGAACCTTGTAGAGACAGTTAGCACAGCCAGTCAGAAGCAAGCTACAAAAAAAGGACTCAGATGTTGAAGGGAAGTCTGTCATGAAGCATTTCTAAGCTCTTAAAAGTGTCCTGTATTTTTAAGCATTGAAGAGATAAAAAAGGAAAAAAACCAGCCCGTGACCATCCTGGCTACAGGATTAGGTAAAGCATCTTAGAGGAAACAGTATCTGAGTGGGTTGTCTGACTGTTGGGGGCAGAACTAAGTGCCAAGGGTGCAAATTGCTCTGAGCATCATTGGAAGAAAGACCCCTTCACAATTAGACTTTCCTGCGAGTGGTACAGGCTGCCTTGGGTATTGGGCTTCTGTCTTTTCAGATCTCTTCAGGGATTCATTGAGGGCTCTGTAGTGGATGGTCTTCTTGTCTGAATGTGGGTGGGAGGCTGGTTTCTGTTCAGGGACTCTTCCAGCATTAATTCCGATTCTTTAAAGACTGGATGTAACAACAGCCAGGGGAAGGGAAGGCTTTCCCAACTTCGGAACCTGGAAGCAAAAAAACATGGCAGCAAAGGTAAGCATAAGGGATGGACAAGTAATTCACTTTGGTGGTAGCTCATAGAGAAGAGTATGTAACAATGTTGGAAATGTTGAACAGTGTCATTTTATGGTAGGATAAGCAGTTTGACTTTTATCCATTTGGCAGCGGGGACCCATGGAAGGATTTAGGCAAATGACATGTCCAGATCTGTAGACCTCAGAAATGGTCTAATTCTAATATTTTTGTTTGCTTGTATTTGTTTTCTTTTCAAATGAGTTTAGACATGTTTAACATATATTGGATTACTTACCATTTAAGGGAATGGGTGAGAGAAAATTGAAACACAAGGTTTTGCAAGGGTCAGTGTTGAAAAATCATCCATTTTGAAAATAAAAAGTTAAAAAAAAAATAATGGGTGTATAAAGAGGTTTTACAAAGTGAAGATATTCAATCTTCACTTTGTCTAAACCATGAGATTAGTCCCAGCGGCCACCATGTTCTCAATGGCATCTGATAGACTCATGTAGACGCTGGAAGAAGCTCTGCTGTAGAAATAAGGAACAACATTGTCCAAGCTGCCCAGATATCCCTTGGTTCACGGACTAGGACCATGATTAACTTAACGCCTCTAGCTTGAATACCATTTAATGTCTCCCCAGATGTTTTGCCTCTCACACTGATGGAGGCTAAAAGGAAGTGTGCACTCATGAGGATGTGGGTATGTTGGCTTTCTTTCTCCAAATCTGCAAGAGAGCCAAAATTGAGGTTTGGGTTCCTTGCTCAGAAGAGAACTTTGATCAAAATCTTGAACTTGAAATTTGCAAAGTGGGGGGAGGGGAAATTTTCCACCAAAAGCTTTGAAGTAAATCATTCCTGAAACAATTGAAAAAAGAAAGATTTGCAGGAAGTTGGAAAGAATGGACTCTCTCTTGTCCAAACACTTTAATTGCATGTAAGATGTTTTGTGAAAATGACTTTTATGATTTAAAAAGGAGAAATGGAATAAGCAGAAAACATCTTTGAACTCTACACAGAATCTATTTGCCTTTTTAAAGGAAATCAGCTTCTCTTCTGTTTACCACCACCGCCCACATGTTTTCCTTCTAAGCCTCCACAGTCCCTTATTTTTATGAGAAAGGAGAGAGTTCTGTTTTAATGCTGTCTTTGGAGTTCCTGTTGCTGTCAACCTACTTATAAATAATTAAAATAAGATCTTTTTCATACTTCCAATAATAACTGCTCTCTTATATAAGGGTCAAGATTAGATATTATATAGCTGAATTTCCTAAAATTGCTCAAATTGGTTACTGAAATAATGAGGTACAATTCAATTTCCCCCCTATTTTGCTTTTAAAAAAAACAGCAGAAGTTGATATTTAAGTAAGAAATGCAAACTGCTGACTAAAAACTTTGGAGGCAAATTAGGCAACTAGAAGAATGATTCACAAGAAACTAATTGGCTTTTCTGTTGAACTTTTAGTTTAAGAGATCAGTATAAGTAGAGTTGAGTCGAAGTATAATTAATCATTTGTACGCCACTCTTATCCTCTGCTAACTCTGACTAGTGCTTTTGGCATTTAAATTGCTGCCTCTCCTTAGAGACTGATTTTTCTATTGTAAAAAGTGTTTAAAGAGCTCACTAAGCAGAGATATTTCAGGAACTCCCTTCCCCACCCCATGTTCTATTCTCTTTGGATAGTAAGCACAAAAGTCAAGCATATATTGAGAAGAGCTTCTGTGTGGTCTAGGACTAAATGATGTCTATAAACCTTCAATCCATGATGATGATGATAGAGGATGGGAATTAGATAGAAGGCAAAGAGAGGGATTTATAATTCTCTACAAACATAACATGCACAGAAGCTAATGCTGATGTGAAATAAAAACAAGACTACTACACTCTCTGTAAAGAACTGGCTATCTCCCATTAGACATGCCTCCTTAATATGAATCAATCTGAATTTCTTGTTCACAAAATACCTCACAAAATGCCAATTATGTCCACCATGCTGATCTCCAGTCAGGTCGATGCTAAGACCATAACCTTCTCAAATACAGGGTCCTTGTCTGGAGGACTCTGAAAGGCACTTAAATATTTTTTGTGATAACACTTAAAAATTGCTATAGATGTAGCACCAGAACAACCAGCCAGCTCATTCATAATCAAATGGTCAGCTCAGGGGCAAGGAGCAAGAACCAGGTAAAGAAGTGAATTGATAAATTAATGGGGTATTAGATGGAAATGACTAATCAAGCTCCCCTCTCCCATTTAATAGTATTTTCTTTTTTCCAATTACATGTAAAGATAGTTTTCAACATTTATTTTATAAGATTTTGATTTTGATTTTTTCTCTTTCCCCTCCCTTCTCCTTAAGATGGCAACTAGTCTGATATAGGTTATACATGTATAATCATATTAAATGTATTTCCACATTAATTATATTGTGAAAGAAAAATCAGAACAAAAGGAGAAAACAATGAGAAAGAAAAAACAACAACAAAAATAAAAATAGTATACTTTTATCTTCATTCAGATTCCATAGTTCATTCTCTGAATATGGATAGTATCTTCCATCATGAATCTTTTGGAATTCTCTTAAATCACTGTATTGCTGAGAACACCAAAGTCTATCAGAGTTGATCATTGCACAATGTTGTTATTACTGTTGCACAATGTTGTTATTACTGTGCACAATGGTCTCCTGGTTCTGCTCACTTCACTCAGCATCAGTAAGTCTTTCCAGCTTTTTCTGAAGTTCATCATTTTTTTATAGAACAATAGTATTCTGTTTCCCAATTGAGGGGCATCCTCAATTTCCAATTCTTTGTCACCACAAAAGAAAGCTGCTGCGACCATTTTTAAACATATGGGTCCTTTTACCTTCTTTATGAATTGATCCAATTTCTTGGCAGCTCCACAAAATGGAATTACTACTGACAAAGAACTTGAAGCAGACCAATTTTATTTCCCAAAGCCACACACACACACACACACACACACACACACACCAAAAAAAACCAAAACAAAACAAAACAAAAAAAAACTTTGACAAATTTATTTGTGGAAGATAAGTTGGGTACCTATCAGTTAGAGAATGGCTGATCAAAATAATGGAATAGAATACTGTTGTCTGATAAAATAAAAATGGGGGAACTTAGATAAACATAAGAAGATATGTATGAATTGGTTAGCAGAACCAGCAAATAATATACATGATAAGTAAAATAAAATAATGGGAAACATCAAAAGGCAGAAACAGTGACTGATTGATTGTAATGCTCAATCTCTAGGTGATGATATTGGGAGATTACTAGTGTAGAATATTGTATGTGCTATAGGACATGGTTGCTGTCTGTTGTTTTTGCTCAATTGTTTGTTTACTTTTCTCTAAGGAGATTGAGGGAAATATTGGGAAATGACTAGAAAAGGAATCAATAATACTTTTTAAAAAACATGATACATATATTGTCTCATTTGATCCATAAAACTGGTGCAGCAGGGAGATTGGGCATGGGAAGGTAGCCCAGGTATTATTCGCATTTTACAAAGACAGAAACCTCTGCTCAGAAAGAAGATTAAGGGAAAATGAGTAACCTGTGGTCATATAATTGATAAATGTCAACTGATACATGACAAGTGATTCCTACATCTCGTGCTTCCAACTATACCAGGCTATTTCTCACAACCCAATTCTTTTATTTTATGACCATTTCTGAGTGAGTGACCATTTCTGGCCGGGTTCACTACAAATCGGTCACATAACTTCAAACTGTCCTTATTGCTAAAAGGCATTTTTTTTTACCCACTTCTAATCATCTTACTATTCCACATAGCAAGTCTTTCAAACTTTTTCCTCCCTTCTGAATCATCTTATTGTTCCCACTTTCCTTCATGTCTCACATGAGAACCTTATGTTTTACTGAAACTTCACATATTTGACCAAAAAAGTTGAGGTTACTTTTTCTCCATTTCTCCTCACCTCACTTAAATATACTATCCACTCCTTCTCCTCTGGGTCATATGAAGAAATGATCATTCTCTAAATGCCCAAGTGATCCCATTCCATCTTATCTTCAGTCTCTCTCTGTCTGCTGGCTACTTCCTTACAGCTACAAACCATGGCATTTCCCCATGTCCAACCTCCCCCCCCTTAATCCATCTGTGACCCCCTAGACAGCATCCAATATCCCTTTTCTCTCTGGTGGCTAAACTCCCGGACAAAGGCTATCTACAGTTAGTGTTTCCACTTCCTTTTCTCATTCTCTTAACTCTATAGTCTGACTTTATACTTTGTCATTCAATAAAACCATCATCTCCAAAGTTATTAATGATCTCTTAATTGCCATGTCTAATGACTTTTTCATGATCCTCATTATTCTTGACCTCTTTCCAGACTTTGATACATTTGATCAGCATCTTTTTCCTAAGCTTCCATGCTACTAGCTCTCCCCTAGTTCTACCAGCTCCTTCTTTGTCTCCTTTGCTAGATTTCCATCCAGGTCCTACTTTCCAACTTTGGGGTTCCCAAAGGGTTCTGACCTGTGCCCTCTTCCTCTTCCTCTTCTTCCTCTGTACTGTTTCACTTGATGTCCAGCCATCTTGCCTTATGTCTTGTCACAGACATCTTAAAGTCAACATGGCCAAAACTGAGCTAATTTCTCTTTTCCTCAAATATATCTTCTTCCTAACTTCCCTTTTAACTGTTAAGGGTTAATAGTTAACAATCCTCTTAGTTATCCAGACTCATGGCCTAGGTAACATTCTCCTCTCCTCATTCTTATACTATAGCCCTTCCTCTACTCAAAGTGGTCAAAGTGAGTTTACTGAGCCACAGGTCTGACCATGTCAGCACTCCTGAAATTCCAGTGGCTCCCTAATACTTGCAGGATCAAGTTTAAAATCTACTTTTTTGCATTTGAAGCCTTTCAAAACTGTCTGTCCCTCCCTCTACTGTTCTAGCCTTCTTACAAATCTCCACTCCTACTTCCTTACCTGGCCCCTATATTCCATGATCAGTGATCCTCCTTGCTATTTGTTCCCTTCAACTTGGCTTTTTCATTGACTGGATCTCCTGTCCGCAATGCTCTCTCATCTTTTCTCTAGAGTCTTATAAGTTCCAGTTTAAAAATTCCACCTCCTATAGGAAGCCTTTGCCAATCCCCTTTAATTATAGTGTTTTCCCTTTTTAGATTATGCCCTATTTATCATATATGTATATATGTGTGTGTGTATGCACAATACATACATTGTAAAATATGTGTGTATATATATTTTTATATTACATATATGTGTGTATATTTTTTGTGCATATATTTGTTATTATTGTTTGTACATAGTTGTTTGTATGGTGTCTCCCCCATTAGACAGTTTCTTGAGACCAGGGACTCCTTTTGCCTTCTTTTATAAGGTGATGGCTATTGATTGACTGGTTTATACATATATGACCTACCTACTTAATAAATCATATCTGTAGAGGATTAAACCCGTTCTAAACTCTCCAGCATAAGTTTCTTAAGATTGAAGCCTTCTGCCCGTATATGGAAGCATTAGATTCTTGAAGAGGATTGCCTTGTTTTACTGTGTGGCTTTTAAAAAGTGTTTGTTCTTTGTGACTTGGGGGAAAAGGGGGGGAATGTTGTAAATCAATATGGTGATAGTCATTCTCCCACCTGGTTTATTTATTATTCAGACTTTTTACATTAAGTTAAAAGGATAAATGGGCCTGATTCTTATTGTTTTTGTTAATGCCTTTTGCTCTACCTGAAAGGAGTCTGTATTGATCCGTGGAGACCCCTACAATAAAAGTAGAACATGGTAATTAGCCCACTTAATTGACCTTTATCAGAGTAAAGAAACAGTGAATTTAATCAAGCCTCTCAGGCTGAATGGGAAAGCCTGCTTCCTGCCCCACTAAATGTTTGTGGCTCTGCTCTCTCTTGTCTCCTAAATGCTGAGATTTCCTTTTTTTCTTCTCCCTGGCACGGAAAAGCTTTTAAAGTCAAAATGAGGCATCAGCTCACCAGCTACAGAGGCTTCAGCCTTACAGACTTCCTCCTTACCATTGTTATTGCGAAGTAGATGTCACTCCTGTTCCCTTTTCCAGCCCCCCTGTACTCTTGAGCACCCCATAACCACCACACCTTCGGAAAAAGCATCCCTCCTACGACACGGCCACTCAGGCAACCCTGTGGCTCTGTAGGGCTCCTGCCGCTACTTCCACTTTAGGCTCTGTTGTTTCAGGATCAGAAACTAAAGTTGTTCCCACCCAACTTTATTTCTTCACAAATGCATTCAATGCAGAGCCCTGGGACAAGATGAAGGGATCCAAAGACAAAACAAAACAAAAAATGCCTGACCTCAAGGAGATCCCATTCTGTCCTACTTTAAAGCGTGGAGATTCATGTTCATGTTTGACTTCTGTTGCATTCGCTTTTATTAAGCCCTTAAAGTAAGCGGTGCTAGGTGCTAGAACAAAGTTCGAATTTAGATTAGACAGGCTTTCGTGGAATTTTTATTAGAGCAAGAAGATACGACACATACACTGAAATAGTGCCCAGTGAGACGCGAGTGCAGTTGGACAGAGGAAATCAAAATACGTTTTCAGGTCCAGGAGTTTTACCAGTGAGAAGGCACACAGAAAATTTCCTGGAGAAAGTGGCATTGTAGTCGGGATTTTTAAAGAATAACAAGGAATGGAATCGACCTCCTTCCTTTATAGTCACATTGTGTGGTAACACTGGTCTGAGTTTCTAGAGAATCATGGTCTAAGAGTAAGATTTGGAAGGAACTTCGGAAGTGGTTTTATTGTGTCATGTCTGACTTATGGTGACTCCCTTTGGGGTTTTCTTGGCAAAGATACTGGGGAGTTTTGTCATTTCCTTTTCCAGCTCATTTTCCAGCTCATTCACTTCAACAGAGAGTTAAGTGACTTACCCAGGGACACACAGCTTGTTAGTGTCTGAGGCTGGATTTGAACTCAGAAGTTGAGTCTTCTTAACTCTAAGCGTGGGCACTATGTGCACTATAGTGTCACCTCTAGAGGTGGTTAGTAGTCCAATATCTTCAATATATTATATTAAGAAACAGGCCTCGAGAATTATGGAATTTGTCTGGGATCATAAGGATGGTATCAAAATTGCATTTGAACTGGGAGCCTCTGACCCTGAACAGGAGTTCTCAACATTTTTTTCTGTCGCGTATTCTTCTCAGAATAATGGTTTTAAATGCATAAGATAAAATACATAGGTAGGAAACCAATTTTATTGAAATTTAGTCAGAATATGAAAAACAAAAGAAAATTTCAAGGAAAGCCAGTTTCCTTTCCCCTGTACCACTCTGTAACATAACTTTATTTTAGCAGTTTTCTTTTTAATTGTCTCCACTAGACCTCATCTCTAAGCAATGTGTGTGTGACTATAAAAGAGAGACTATTGAAGAGTTACTCAAAGAGGATAGATCTTTGACAGGAAGAGAAGAATCCTTAAGTATCTTTAGAGTACAAATGAGGAAAAAAGCCTAAGTGACTTGCCTGTGGTCTCAGACAAAGGGAGAAAGGTAGGAAGTAGCAAGGCCAGAATCTGAATCCGAGTCTTGGGGTATCAGATCACAGCATCTTCCTCCTCTGCCATGTTCCCTCTCCTATTGACGGGCAGTGTTGCCGAGTACAGGCCAGGGCCCAGTACTCAACCAGGTCAGGTACGAGAGTCCTGTCTAACGCTGTGAATGACCCCCCGCATGATCAGCAGCAAAGGGCAAGGAGCATTAATTAGCCATGCTCTCATGCTTCTCCCTGAGCTGAACTCCAGACTGGAAGTGCTGTTGGGCGGGGAGCTCTTTGATCTCCAGGCCATCTCTAGCTTACCACTTCTAAAAATAAGCGGCTCAGAATTCCTGCAAGATTGGACTGGTCCAAGGATGCATGAAATGGAATTGCTTGCTAGCTGCAACCGTCCTTGGAATGGTCCTAGTATTTGTTTAGGGATGGAAGATGTGGAGACTGTCAATAAATGGCAGTTGTCACGGCCCCAGAGACATACGTGGTACATGGACTGTCTAAGCCTCTGGTGTCCTCTTCATACATAAATATACTGGCAGTGTGGTGCAATAGCAGGAGTCCTGACTTTGGATTCAGAGAACTGGAGTTTGAATTCTAACTGTGGCAGGATACTTGGGGGAACTTGGCCAAATCTCTTTAGCTTTCTGTGTCTTCAGCCTCAGAATCCTCATGAACTAGATCACCTTTGAGAATTCTTCTTCCCTCCTTCTCTTCCTCCCTCCCTCCCTTTCTTCCCTCATTCTCTCCTTCCTTCCTCCTTTCCTTCCTTCTCTTCCTTCCTTCCTTCTTTCCTTTCTTCTTTTTTTCTTTTCTTCCTCCCTTCTCTCCTCCCTTCCTCCTTCTCACCTTCCCTCCCTCCCTCCTTTCCTTCCTTCTTTTCTTCCTTCCTTTCTTCCTTCTACTCCATTTCTTCCAACTATATGTAATGATAACTTTCAAAATTCATCTTTGTAAGATTTTTGAATTCCCAATTTTTCTCCCTCCATCTCCAAAATAGCAAGCGACCTGATACAACTTGTATGCATACAATCATGTCAACCATATTTCCACATTTGTCATGTTGTGAAAGAAGAGTCAAAACAAAAGGGAAAAACGACAAGAAAGAAAAAAAAATGAAAATAGTGTGTTTTGATCTGCATTCAGAGTCCGTAGTTCTTTCTCTGAAGGTGGATGGCATTTTCCATCAATAAGTCTCTTGAAATTGCCTTGGATCACTGTGTTTCTAAGAAGAGCCAAGTCTTGTCATAAGTGATCAGCACATAATCCTTTTTTTCCCTGAGACAATTGAAGTTAAGTGACTTGCCCAGGGTCAGACAGCTGGGAAGTGTTAAGTGTCTGAGAGGGATTTGTACTCAGGACCTCCTGACTCAGGGATGATGCTCTACCCACTGCGCCACCCAGCTGCCCCCGATCGTCACACAAGCTTGCTGTTACTGTGTCCAGTGATCTCCTGGATCTGTCCCCTTCACTCAGCATCAGTTGATGTAAGTCTTTCTAGGAATTTCTGAAATCAGCTTGCTCATCATTTCTTAGAGCACAGAAGTTTTCTATTACATTCATATACCACAATTTGTTCAGCCACATTGATGGGCATCCCTTCATTTTCTTTGCCCTAAACAAAGAGAATGACTATAAATATGGGTGTGTGCTGTGGATTAAGGGTCCTTTCCAGCTCCCCTGAATCTGCCCTCTGTGTATCTCCCTACTCTTTTGTCTTATCTAAATAGCTTCAGTTGAAGCCTGAATGTTTTTAGTATTGTGTATATTGGACTAGGGCTCCTCTCTCTGCAGAGCTGGGTTGACCTCCTAAAGTCCACAAGGAAATCTCCTTTGTCCCTTGCTCCTCTTCTCTGCCGAGGTTCCACTTCCTGCTTTTTGTGGATTTAAGTGAGCCCCCTCCCATCTGCCCGCATTATTTTTATAATATCTATATATTTCTAATGTTGCTGCTCCCTGTAGCACAGTGAGGGGCCCCTCCTTCCAGCTGTCACTCATGCTTCCTGGACAGTTAAGTCCCCCGAGTTGCCACACCAATCTGACCCAGAAAGTTTGGGCTGTAATACTCACGTTTCCCAACAAGGGCGGACAGTTGTCCTTGCTACAGTCTCACAGTCAGGTTAAATGCCGCTTTGCTAAAGAAAGCTGACTCCTAACCTCTAGAAACCACTTTCAGCTTAAGGGAATTTCAAGATTTTGTCCCACAGCCACACACACACCCTCCTCCATGATGCAGTTAGGGCCTCCTTATTCAGAGACCTGATGGGGTCACTCATGTGCTCACTGTTAGCTTCTGGGTCAGGTTCAGACACCGTCCAGCCCTTGGCCAAGATGGGCTCCCCAGGGCCTCTCTGCACACTGGGCCACATGCGCCTTTCCCCCTCCGTGCCTTCGCGTCTATTTCCCAGGCTTGTTTTCTGCTCTCACACAGGTTTTTTTGAATTCCTGCCAGCCATCAAACTTCTCAGAACCAAGCCCTGTCAGCGGTCGGTGGTCCCGCCCTGCCAGTGCCAGTCCTATAAGGGCTCCTGCTCCCACGCTGCTGACTGGCCTCCTGGTCTCACACGTCCTGCTCTTGGCTGGTAGACTCAGCTCCCTAAAGCCTGGATATGATTGTCTCTCTCTGCCCCCGCCCATGTCCCCCAAACTCCCTGGGATCCCACAGAAAACTCTCTGGCTTTTTAATCCCTTCATAGCCTGGACCCCCATTCCCTCCCAGTCCTCTCTCCCTGGCTCACCAGGATGGGCTGTGTTAGGGGCCTGCCACATCCTGCCCGCTAGCACGAATGCTGCGAGGGCTGGCACTCTCTTTTTTTTTTTTTAAATATAGCTTTTTATTTACAAATATATGCATCGGTGATTTTTCAGCATTGACAATTGCAAATCCTTTTGTTTCAATTTTCTACTCCTTCCCCCCACCTA
Source organism: Antechinus flavipes (assembly GCF_016432865.1). Classification (NCBI taxonomy): domain Eukaryota; kingdom Metazoa; phylum Chordata; class Mammalia; order Dasyuromorphia; family Dasyuridae; genus Antechinus; species Antechinus flavipes. The sequence continues at coordinate 58,884,724 of NC_067402.1, read as the reverse complement.
CTCCCCCCGATGGCAGGATGACCAGTACATGTTAAATATGTTAAAGTATAAATTAAATACAAAATAAGTATACATGTCCTAACAGTTATTTTGCTGTACAAAAAGAATCAGACTTTGAAATAGTGTACAATTAACGCGTGAAGGAAATCAAAAATGCAAGCGGACAAAAATAGAGGGATTGGGAATTCTATGTTCACACTCATTTTCCAGAGTTCACTGGGTGTAGCTGGTTCAGTTCATTACTGCTCTATTGGAACTGATTTGGTTCATCTCATTGCTGGAGATGGCCTCGTCCATCAGAATTGATCATCATATAGTCTTGTTGTTGAAGTATATAATGATCTCCTGGTTCTGCTCATTTCACTCAGCATCAGTTCATGTAAGTCTCGCCAGTCCTCTCTGTATTTATCCTGCTGGTCATTTCTTACAGAACAATAATATTCCATAACATTCATATACCACAATTTACCCAGACATTCTCCAATCGATGGGCATCCATTCATTTTCCAGCTTCTAGCCACTACAAACAGGGCTGCCACAAACATTCTTACACATACAGGTCCCTTTCCCTTCTTTAAGATGTCTTTGGGATACAAGCCCAGTAGTAACACTCGTCACTCTGTCTTAACCAATGCACTTTCTGGTCCCCTTTCTCAGCGCTCTGTGCATGTTGGGGGTGGAACGAGTGAAGGCCTTTGTTCTCTGGGGAGTGGGGCATCAGAGCCCCTGGAATACTTCCCTTCCCTCACTGACCATTGTCTTGGATTTTATTTTTGTGCCTCATTTTAAAATTAGTAAATAAGGTTACTCTGCTCAGCCTTGTTCTGCCTTCCAAGGACAGTGACGTTCTCCAAGTGAGCTCAGCAGTGAGGCTGGTAAAGTACATTATTTTCTTGCTTCCACTCACCACTCAGTGCAAGAGACCCGTGTCCTCACCTAAACAGCAACCTTTGGTCATCTCTTTTAAAGATCGCAGGAGAGAAAATTGAGGCTGAAAGAATGTGAGTAACTTGCTTGGATTCACAGCAGGGTCACGTTTGAGGCTGGGCTAGAACTCAGCTCTCAGCTCTCCCACTTTAGTTCCCTACAAAGAAACGTGAATGGAAACATGAATGTTCTGCTGTCATCAAGGACATTTATGTCCAGAGTTGGAAAAGGGACTTTGGAGATCATCTCGCTCAATACCCTCATAGATGAAGAAGCTGAGAGCCAGGGACTCAGTCACACAGTTATTATGGTGGATTTAGGGTTGGAGCTCAGGCTTTCTCACTGCAAGTCTAGTCTCCTTTTTTAAAAAAAATTTTTTTTTAGGTTATAATATATATATGTACATTCACTATATGTGAACCATGTTGAAAGAGAAAAATCAGAAAAAAAGGAAAAAACTACAAGAAATTTTTAAAAAGAAGGAAATAAAGGTGAAAGTACAATCCTGTGTTTTCAGCAGACAGCCTAATCTTCTGAAAAAAACAATTAACTAAAATTTAGAAGGCCTGGATTCTAGTCTTGGTTATTCCACTTACTGATTAAGCAGTACTGAGTAGCTCATCTTAACTATGAAATCCTCAGTTTCTTCATTTATAAAATGGTCTTTAAAGTCCCCGTATTCTCTGATTCACTGTCCAAATGTAGAGGAGCAATAATTAAAATGGTCTCCCCAATCCACCCCGAGCACTGAAATTATTATCATTATTATTATCCTATCCAAACAGAATCTCAAGGCCTTTTATTTTTATAAGTTGACTCTTTAGCCATATTGAAAGTGTGCACAAAGGAAGTTTTATTAGAGCAGAATCTTATTTTTTCCTCCAAAAATCATCTTCTATGTAGCTAAAAAATACATATTAAAATAGGACACTAGAATTCCTTGGACCCACCATATCTATTAAACATTCAATATACTTAAATTTTCAAAATGATTAGATATTAAAAAAGGGGGTGAGGAAGTAACAGCCTCTAAATCATGACATTTTTATGCGATATATAAAAGATTAGTGATGAGAATGAGCTAATTAAATTGACCTTTAAATTTTCCCCACCCTCCTGGAGGCCCAGCCTAATCTTGGACCTCCCACTGTGGAGATAAACATACTCACTAGAGACTTATAGAAGAGAGAGGAAGAATGGTACCATTAATCTTTTTCTTTGAAAAAAATGTAATAAATCTCCAATTATAAATGTATAAAGCCCATCACAAAGCAAACTGGGTCTGTCTCATTCTAAACAATTATTGGCTGCCATGGCCCTTGCGCTCCTGCATCAGGAAGACAGCACTGTGTCAGGTTATGAAAATGAATCTGGGGGACGAGCCCTTCACTGATCAAACTTTAAGAATGAGGCCAAATTGAATTAAGAGTGAGCCACACTATGTTTCTGCCAACTCCAGTATTTTTCATTTGCCCTGTTAATTTACTATTAATTTGTTCCATCCCTCTGTCTGCCCCTTCATATCCTCTCTTCATGTTCACCCAGAGGTGATCTCTCATTCTCCAGTATCCCAGAATGTTTTTCCTTTAAGAGGGATCACAAACAGGCATCCAAAGTGAGAGGAGACCCCAGGGATCATGAGACTATTTTTGAACACTAGAGCTCCTAAGGAAAACCCCTGTGATTCCTCAGGTGCCCAATTAAAACTTTGAGAAACCCTTGAGATTTCCTTATGTATGAATTATTGGAAAGTCACTCATGAGCATTTGCAAAAATAATGACAAACATTTATCTGTAGCTGTATCTTGGTCATGGATTGAGGAGTTGGAAGCCATCACTGAGAGACAACATAGAATAATTCATAGAGTGTTGTACTTGCAAATAGGAATCCTGGATTCAAATCCCATCTCTGCCAGTTACCATAGGCAGTTTACTCAATTTCTCTGAGCCCCCACAAAGAGGGGCTAATAATGACTGTTGTAACTGTCTACTCACGAGATAATTGAGGAGAAATGAAAGGAGATAATCAAAGTTGAATATTACCAGTTCAGGAGAAAAGTCAGAATTCTGAACTTAATTCTTTTAAAAGTAGTTCCTTTCTTTTTCACCACTTTGATTTTTAACTGCTCATCAGTCAAGCCGTGTTCTGTTGTCCACAAGCTATCATTTTATTTTCTTGTCTTTTGTTTTTGTTTGCCCAACTTTTCTCTGCATGAAAACTGTATTTCATACTAATCATGATTATGAGCTACAATCCAAACCAGATACAAGCAGTTTGTGCTGGAAGAGCCAGGCAAAATTCTCTTTTGTTTCTGCTTGAAAAGAGAATATCCCCTCCTAAAACAAATTCATTTAAGAGATTATCCATCTCCATGAGATTATTGACTGTTTTATCCTGACTTGCAAAGATTTTTTTAGTTTCAGCATCTCCATGTGCTGTGTCCCACACTTATGAATGTTATTACTATATCCAAATCTGTTGCTTAGAAGTTCTTTTGGGAAATTGCCAGATTTTATCAATTGAGAAACTTTATTTCTTCAGGATTTGTATAATTTGTTGTTTGTTTGTGTTTTTGTTAGTTTTCAAGGTAAAAAAAGATCAGTACCCTTAAAGATGGACATTTCTTAGTTTTTCCTCTTTTTTCTTTTTTTGAACCTGCCCAAATCAATTATATCTAATTATAATCTATCTATATCTAGTATAGATATATAGATATCTAGTTATATGATTAAAGCATACATTGAGGGAGGCTTAAAAAAAAGGACATGGCAAGGCTCCCGACTCATCATTTGGTGCTTACTGGTAATTGGCATCTATACATTATTTGTGAATTGAATTCTGACCTGAGCAAGCCCTGTGACATTTATTTTATAGCTGGACTTCTCTTATATGAGAAGTAGAAAAATAAACCATTCATCAGGCTGGTGGAACTTAAAAAAACTAGAAGGCATTTAAGGAGAATCTAATGCACAGTGACTTTTCCATTAGGGAATCAGCATGTTTGAGTGAATCTAGCTTATGAAGAGACAGCATGAGAAAGAAGTAACAAATCTTGACTCACACAAGACAAAGCACAGAAATTAGTGCTTTGTACCTGCTCCTGCTCCAAGTAAATGGAAAAGTATGGTCATCCATCTTAAGCATTAGGAAATCATATTTAGCAGAGAATTGCAGATGAAAAGCACTTGCTGAGAAACTGAGAATAAGAGGGAAGAATGCAATATAAATGGATTTATTTTCCCCCCCTCGGTTTTATTTCCTTGGTTGGCAGTTTTGTGATCCATTTCTTGTTGTCTGTCCTGCACCATTAAAGGCTTCAATTTCTTTTAGATTTGAATTCATTTTCCATAGCTAACCCAGACCTTAGCATTAGTACTAGACTTTTGATTTCCATGGGCAAAGGGGAGCAACTCCTTCTTCCATTGCAGGGAATCCCTTTAATGTAACTTTGTCTTTGAGAATCATCCCAAGACCTGACAGCACAACGTGTGTGTGTGTGTGATAAAGAACTTGAGTTCAGATATTTCTGGCCCCAAGGCCCATCCTACTAATGAAAGTAAATCCATTATGGATCATATCAATGCATCAGTAGTGTTTGTGTCAATGTGCTTAGCTGCCAACCTGAAAAACTACCAGAGAACAATCCAAAGTGTCGCTGAGTTAGAGAAACTGCTTTCTGAACCTCAAACCCTTGAAGTGCATCTCTCAGCTTGGTGTCTGAGTTAGGTGTTAGGAACCCCGAATTTGGAAAAGCTTTCTTCTGCCTCAGATTGCAAGCTTATGGTAGCCTTGGAGCATCCTTTGGATGCTTAGAATTTCCTTGAGGAAATAACCAGATATTATCAATTGAGAAACTTACAAGTATGTCCTCTTATTTCTATGGGGATTTTGGATACAGTTTCTCGTTCATGTTTTTATTAGCAGTTTTCAAAGTAAAAAGAGCAGTAGACTAAAAGATTGACATTTCTTAGTTTTTCTTCTTTTCTCTTTCTTGCACCTGCCCAAAACAATTATATCTAGTTGTGTGATTAAAGAATACATTGAGAGAAAATTTTTTGAAATGACATGCCAAAGTCAAACCCAAAAGAGCTCCTGACTGTGCCCTAGCCTGGTCACCAAGGAAATACCTAGTACTGGGTTTTCCAAGTTTTCCAAACAGCTTGACAAGTTGCTCGTATCATTTAGCCTCCTTCTGCTTAAAGGACATTTGAGAATTTGAGTTCAAACATGCATGGTTGCTACTTTGCATGGAGCTTGACACAGAGCTTTAGGATTCCTCCCAAGCTTTCAGGACTATTTCCTGATACTGATAGTACCAACTTAATTCTAAGTGGGTATTTGACGTGGCTACCTTCTGTGCCTCTCTTAAAGCAAAGAATTAAGAGATGAATAAAGGTACCATTTTTGCTTTTATTAAACTTAAAATCTAATGAGAGCATAGGACACAAATATATCAGATCTTAAATATAAGATAACCAATAACTATAGTGCAGAATTGAATAAAAGAAAAGCATAAAACATGTACAAAAGATTATTCAAGGTCAGAGGGAAGGGAATATCATTTTCAATTGAGAAGATTAAGGAAGATTTTTTGGAGAAGAAAGTATTTTATCTGGGTCTTGAAGGATGGGTGGCTTTTCAAAAAGCAGAGGTAAGAAGAAAGGGGGAGTGTTTCCTGCTGTCTTGGGTTCTAGATTCTCTCATATATTGCCTTGGTTCCTTCCATGGGCTTCAACTTGCAACTTTCCTATTAAGATAGTTCTAAAGATAAACAGGATGTAGAATTTGACAAAGAAAAGTATTTACTCATTTGGAAATGGGCTCTTTAATAAATCCTCTTTCATTTTTAGTGTTTTGATATATTTATTGTATTGAATCACTAGAATTTCTCTCAGTATATCAACTACCCCTCTTCCTTTCTTCTCTCAGAGGAGAAATATGTGCATGCACATACATATACACATGTAGTTATGTATAGGTGAAAGACATAATTGCATATATAAGACTATATATACCCATATATAAAAAATAATATTTTAAAGAAAAATAAGATAAAATAGCAAAATTAAAGTCATTTGCATATTCATATAATATATGCATTGTACTAGATCTCTAGTCTGAAATGGAATAGGGTGGGGATCTCGTCTCATTTCTCTTCTTTGGGGCAGTAGATTTTGATTCTAAAATGACTTCTGCAAGGCTTGAAAATGTCAGGATCTCTTAAACCTTATTGTTTTTTCTCTGGAAAAACTCTTAAGATGATGCCTTTAAATAAGGAGATGGAATGAAATAGATCTAAGACCTTCTTTGTAACATAGAGATCTTGATATTATTCAAACTTACTTTTTTTTTCATTTTATTGACATATTTTGGTTTAAACAACTTTTTAAAGAAAATCTATCCTTGTCCTTCTCCCTACCCAAATATCTATCTGTTTTAGCAAGGAATAAAAAAGGAGAGAGGAGGCAGATCAACAAAACTAACCAACATGTTAAAAACTTAACATGTGTTTACAATAGTTTCTCACCCATCATCTCCCACTTCTATAAGAGAAAGAAAATGTATTCTCATATATCTTCACAGAAAACCTGAGTCATTTCTAATTACACTGTTCAGTTGTTATTTTATCCCTTCCATTTACATCTTTAGTCACTGTATATATTGTTTTCATAGTTCTTATCTCATTTTGCATCGTTACATCATCTTTTCCTGTTTTCTTAATGTTCCTTTTTTCTTAATGTGAAATAATATTCATTACACGTCCGTATCTGGGTTTTTCTAGCCATTCCCCAGCCTATGATGGTTCATTCTGCCTTCTGACCTATCGTTTTCACCTTCTCAGTAGCACAAAGCTTGACCAGAAGAGCATCGTCCCTATGATTCAGGATGACTGCTAACCTTAACTGCATCTCTTTGAGCTTCAGGTCCGAGCGTCTGTTCTCTGTCATTGCTTTCTTAAGCAGAGAAGACGAGGGTGTAGGTAGTGAGGGAGAAGCCAGTGACCTGAAAGAGATGGAAATCTTCAGCAAGACCCTCTGCATGTGCGCTCATTACAAGAGACATGGGGAAGTGTGCCGCGGTAACCTGATGATCTATGATGTGGTGCGAGTGCTGAAAGTTGCGGCTGCCTCGAAAGGCCCCTTGGGAAAACTGGAAGCTGGGGAACCCTACAGCTTTACCTATGCTGCATATGGATCCTATGAATCTAACCACGACGCAGCAACATATGGTTGTTTCTCCAAGCCCGGTTCCACAAACACACATCTGTTTCAGCCATGTCCTCCAGGGATGGCAACGTCCTCCTTCTCCCTCCCCCCTCACAGATGAAGGGAGAAAAGTGATGAGCACACTTAAAATGATTCACCAGTTTATTTGTATACATGTAAATAAAAGTGTAAATAAAAGAAGGATTCTGTATTTCATTAGCTTTGCTGCCACCGCTGCTATTGGGGATGTTTTTCTGTATGCTTTATTCAGCACTCTTGCAGACATCGAGGTTTGGTTCTCAGCCAGCTGGCAGCTTATCTAAATTGTTATTAAGATGTGTTTGTTGTAACAGAAAAAGAAAATCTATATTTAAAAGCCATTGTACATATAAAGACAGACAGGGCTGGGGGACACGTCCTCGTTTACCTGTGGGAGACCCCCATGGAGGCCATTTCATGACCTTATTTCTTCTTGTATCTTGTCTGAGATTTTCCTCTTCTCCCCCGCCCCCATCCAGCCAACCTTGTTTTAATGCTGTGGTTTGTATTTGGCACATAGCGAATGCTTAATAAGTGCTTGTTGAATGTCTCTTTTTCTTCGTGAGAGAAAAGCAAGCAGCCTTGTGAAATTCAGTCTTCGGTTCTCTCAGGAGAATGGACCATTCTTAGGATGTTCTTTAGATCAGGGCTTCTTAAACTTTTTTCACTTGTGACCCCTTTTTGCTTGAGAAGTGACTCCAATATACAGCTTTATAAAATAACTATGAAAATCAACTCACTGATTTATGCTTTATAAATTTATACAGATCTAACTTACTGGATAATAAATCATAGTTTTTATGCTCGCGGTCCCCATGTGAAGTTATGAGATCCCATATGGGGCCACGAACCAGTTAAAGAAGCTGGCCACCGTAAGCCACGACATATCCTTCTTCAATTTTGAATAGTTCTTTTTTTCTTCCTTGTGCTGCACACATCTGGAACCTATGAAATGCCATTTTCATGCTGACTTAAGAACCCTTGTCATCTCTCCTCAATTCTTGTTCCAAATGCCCTGAGTCGTCCCTCTGCCTCTGCTGAGAGGATCCCTGGGGTGTCCCCTGACAGGCTCAGCCCTCTCTTAGGAGTGCAGTTCAGTGGTCCTTGAGGCCACAAGAGATGTCCTGGAATGACAGAATTAGAGTTTGAGGAGACTTTAGGCATGAATAACTTCAACAGTCTCATTTTACAAAGGAAGAAACAGAGGGAGGCGAATGTTTTGCCAGCGCTGGCAGTGGCATTTCTGAGCTTTGGGGCCCCGGGTCCCTGCGCCATACCACAGTCTCTCTCATGTCTTGCTGTCTCTTGCTGGATTAGTGATACCACCTTATTTCAGAGGGTCACGTTCTAGGGTATATTTTTAATGATTGACTCTGACTCATGGCAGACATCATGATCTTATTTTGTGAATTGTTTCTTCATGATCTTCAAAAAGTAAGCAATGGTCTAGATAGCAGAGGCTTAATAAAAGATAGGATGGATGCCTCAGGACTGCTTCCCAACATTGATTGTAACTTTGGGAAGAATCACTTAGTTTTCTGTTACTATCCTTATTCTTCATCTGCTAAAGAGGCATAATAATATATCCCTCTTCCTTTCTCGTAGGGACCATATAAAGATCATGTATATGTATTTGGGGGGGTAACACACACAGACACGCATAGATATTTTGGAAAACAGAAAGTGCGTCTTTGGATAATCACACTCAGTCTTCCAGGAAATCACTTAATAAATTGAATTTTTTAAAGATGATAGTATCTCTACAAAGTCCCACTCTGGTGCCTGAAAATGGCATGGAGGTGACTGTGTATTCTGGGAGACTGCGCTTGTGGAGTGCTACCTCTGATATGTAGGTTTTACCACACTGGAAATCCTTGGACTCCAGTCCTGGTGATGGACTATGATTCAGTTTAAGTCACCAGGGGAGAACCATGAGGTGATTCTTTTTTGTGTGCACAGAAATCCATAAAACAAACAAATGAGAAGTGTGAAATGGCACCAGCCCTATAAAACTTTGTTCCCTTTCTGCAGTGATGTTGTCAGTGTTTTAAAAACCAGCTAGGAAGAAGTTGCTAAGAATCATACACTTTTTAGATTATCCATAAAAGCTCATTAAAAATACAAGTGGCCACATTGTTCAGTGGCCACATTACTACCCAAGAAATTGAATCATATCATAGGATCATGGATTTAGAGCTAGAAGGCTTCTTAATTTGGGGTCTTTAGTTTAATATCATCATTTTTATATATGGAGAAACTTAGGTTCAGACTTTAAGTATCTTGGTCACATAACTAATAAGCACCTGAGATGGGATTCTCGGGTGCTTATTAGTTATGTGACCCTGAGCAAGGTACTTAACTCAAGTTTGCCTCAGTTTCCTCATTTGTAAAATTTGTATAATAATAATAGTACCTATCTCACAGGACTGTTTTGAGGATCAAATGAGGTAATAATTGTAAAGCATAGTGTCTGGCACTCGAAAGTGTTCTATAAATGAGAGCTCTTATTATTCTTCAGATTCTGATTGAATGAGTTCTCTTTGCTCTGTGTGATGATCCTGCCATTCTCATTATGAATGAAACCAGAAGACAAAAAGAAGTCGATAGAAGGATGCCTCAGAGTTACTCCTTGGAAATAATGGAGTTGGTTTCTCCATATCCACATGACTGTGAGAAGCATTGAAGCAACAGGGCACTTTGTACTGCGGTGCACATGACAAGCGTTTACGAGAAGACCTCCTAGAGATAATGAGACCTTAACTGAGAGTATTGTTGAAGAGGACTTATTAGGACATGGCTGAAACATTGAACCGGGGAGACAGGAAGAATAGTGGGGCTTTTGATGAAAATAGGGAAGCTTGTAGTTATAGGGTGAGTTTAGAAGGGAAGATAATGAATTCTATTAAGAGACAGATTACCTTTGAGGTACCTCTAGTTGGAAGTATATTTGTAGAGTTCATTAGAGACACCCGGCTTACACAGAGAGATCTGGAAGTCATCTACATAGAGATGATAATTCGTGACAGATAATTCATGGGCTCACTAAAAGAAAGGATATAAAAGGAAAAGAAGAGCCTGGGAAACAACCACAGTTTGGGAGATTGTGCCATGGATATTATTCCAACAAAGAGGTCTGAGGAGACTCAATGGAAAACCCAGAGAGGGAGACAGTATCGCTAACCATGAATACCAGGGAACCCCTTAATAGTGTCCATTGGTCAGCAGATCACATGCTCCTCGGAGTTACTATCACCTCCTCCAGCCTCAGTTTCTTTATTTGTAAAGTGAGCCTTAGTTCACAGGGTTGTTGCGAAGACAAGGACTTTGTAAACCTTCCAGAAGTGTATGTGTGTGTGTCTACCAGCCACAATAATGATGATAAAGTAAGCATTAAAGCAGTAAATGGGCATCTAAGAGGTACAGTGACTAGAGCACCAGATGTGGAGTCGGGAAAACTCAGCTTTGGGAGTTCAAATATGGCGTAAGACATTTATTACCTGCATGGCCCTGGACAAGTCACTTAACCCTGTTTGTCTTAGTTTTAGGAAATTGCAAACCACTCTACTATTTCTGCCAGGAAAACCCCAGATGGGATCACAAAGAGACACGATTGAAATCACAGAACAACAACAATGAAGAGAAGTAACTGAACTCAAAGGAAACGTGAATACCTACTTAAGGAAGGGCTTTTATCTCTGCAGCACTTGCCGTGCCTGCAAAAAGCATCCTCTCTTGTATTGTCCCTAGCGATAGGAGCGCCAAGCTCTGCACGCCCCTAAAATGGTTACAGAATGGTTTCAGAATGACTGCTAGCACCCAAAGACTGCGGGATTGAAAGAAATGCCCACAGTCAATCTACTGAAGCTTTGGGTCCCTCATAAAGAAGTGGCCACATGCACTGAATTGTTAATGGATTACATCTGGTCCTGCCCTTCAGTGAGTATTTGCTAATAGGCAAACAGAACAAGGTTGCCATTCCTCATTTTCCATTCAGTGGCACTCTGGTCATAAGGAAAAAAAATGGTCCTCATGTATCGGTTGATTGTTTCAGAGGCTTAATGCAGAAGCTAGTGTTTTATGCATATCTGCGGTTGCATCTTTGGGAAAGGAATTGAATGCTAAGGGCATTTAAATACTGTTCTCCTTGGTCAGCAAGGATTGTTCAGCATCCCTACGGACATATTCACAGTCACCGCTACCTGCCTGAAAACAACCTTGGAAGGAGGACAGTTTTTCGAATCTAGAAATTAATCTGAATGAGGAAACATTTTGTGTCACACTAATAGATCTGCAAATCACCTTTGGGAAAATGTGCTTTATGCTCCAAATTTGAGGAGTAAAATGCTTTTCTATTACTGACAAAAGCAGTTTTCAGATACAGACATAAGGAAGACTCATTGTGAATTCTCAACCACTATGTACTATGTAATCTTCTGTAAAATGTGCTTTCTTTCCCTCCCCTTCTTCTCTTACCCCCCATGACCAATTTCTCCACATACCTCAAGAAATATTTAGTTCTGCAAAGGTGTTACCTGATTTCTCTGCCTCTTCCTTTTTTAAAAAACATACACAAATATTTGCAGTTTCATCAGTTCTTCTCAAGGGCATCTTTTTTTTTTTTTCTGTAGTGCTGAGCTTAAGCTTGCTCAAAGGCAAATAAGTAGACCATTTGTGGTCAAAAGAGCAGTTACATATACATAGCAAGTTGATACTTGCACATGCGGTACAAGTCACTGTCAACAAATTCACCATGTGCCAAACAATTTGTAATGGCTCTGCTTCCATACTGTGTCTGTTGGCGTGATAATATTTTTTTTCTCTTTGATTTAGGAAAAAGAATTGAGCTTATCAAATGTTTTTTTTTATAAAAATCCTTAAAGATATCAGTAGTAGTGAACAGATTACCTGTTTCTATAGCATGCTTAGAGTATACTAGAGAATATGCAAATAAACTTCAGAAGTGATACTAGTGATGTAATTTTTTTTAAAAAAGAATGTATTAAACATTAAATGCAATTAGCAATTTGATATAGAGTACTCCCAACAAGACATACCATGGTACTACTGATTCTTGAAGCATTATTCTAGGATATCAACTTAATATTTGTAGTATTTAAAAAGATAGATGGATGGAGTATGTAATACCGAGGATTTATAGATAGTTTTTAATTGATTTCCTTGAACTACCTTTGTCCAGCCCACTGCTTACATTTGACTATTAAACCCAGTAGTGCTGGACCACACCCTCTCTTTTCTATCTATAGCACTGCCTGACTGAGTTGTCAGTCAACATCCAGCCCATCAACTTCATTAAACATTGGTGGTTATAATATAGTAGACTGATTGATACTCAGCTGGCCAGTGATAAGGAATGTGTTAATTTAGGATAATGCCAGTCATTATTCCTTCTCTGAAGAAGAGACTAGAGCAAAAGCAGGCGTTTCAAAACTTCAGAGCTCAGCTCCATCCCTGCCTCATAACTAATCAGAAAGGGAATAGATTTCCATTCAGAACCAAAAAATTTCCAAATGAAGAAATAGCTTAGTTTGATCAGTGCCATAGCAGTCAACATTTCTTTATCTTCAGTTTTTGTTTCATTTCTGTCACAGATCCATAATATTGGGAAAACATTGTTATAACTTTCAGTATATGTGGTATAAATTATGTATTGCATAATGAATTATTTATCATATGCTGTGTAATAGCTGAGAAATAATAACTCAATACCTTGTGTTAAAAAAGGCAAGCTTCAATATCAGTGGAGTTGATGAAACTCAGTGTTAGCTATTTTAATTTTTTTTCCAACAAGTTAGCATTTTAAAGAGTCATGTTTGCAAGTTTTTCATCCCAATTCATATGGTTTTTGTAACTTGATTGTTTAGAATTTTAATTTTCATTTTACTATTCTTAGATTTCTCCAGCAGATTAATATTTGAAAAAATAAGATAAAGTATTTTCATGGTTCTTTTAACAAAAGCCAATCAGTTTGCTAGCTTTTAAATCCCAGTAAATGAATTAAAATGTATATTTTGTCGTCTTTCATTTTCTGTTCACAGGAAGCAACATGAGGGAGATTTACTGAGATAACCAATATAATTGAAAATTAATCCCCCATTAATATTACCTTTTTTCATACTGAACTATATAGGCTACACCCAGGTGAATTGATGAATTTCAATCTGCCTTGAAAATAATTTTAAAGTCAGTGGTTATTACATTGATTTTTTCCCCTCTTTCTCAAGTTTTGTAATACGATAAAGTAACAAGCAATATTATTTCTCATAATTTAACAGGTGTGTGTGTATGTTAAAATCAGGAGTCTATCTCACAATTGAATTATAAAGCCATTACTGCTGCAATATTTGTCTGAAAGAAAATATGAGCATGTAGTAATTCATTAGTAAGTGCCAAGCCTCTCAGAGCTGAGCCACTGCCCTTTTATTATACATGACAAGCTTGTATCCTGTTGATGATATCAAGGAAGGAAAAAGAATAATTGTGAGGAAAGAGACTAGCATGTCTCTATCTAAAATAGAAAAATAATCTTTTATTTAAAAGATTTATTATAAAAGAATTCTGACTTCCTGATGGGGAGGGCTGTTTTACTAAAGAGAGTTTTGTTCATTTATCAGGATGGTTTCTGAAGCTTTTGTAAGTCAACATTTAATTCAAGTGCCCATTTGGCCCATCATACCCTATAGTGTACTATAAGGCATGGTAGAGCAATAGAGAACAAATTGAAAGAGTGCCCTTGAGGAGCTTATGGAACAGAAGGGACAGAATGAAAACAAATACTCTCCAGCTGTAGGGCCAAATTCATGAGAAAGGGGGCCACCGAAGCGTAGGCTGGTAGGCTGGCTTATAAAACCGCATGTTACATTATCTGCGTAATGTTGTGTTTTTATTTATTTTGTTAAATATTTTCTAGTTACATATTAATGTGGTTCAGGCTCACTGGAGTAGTGTTTGTACCTCGGCTTCATCCACACACTTAACTGCAAACTGAGAGACTGTTGAGCCAGGCTTGCATCTAGCATAGATGGCATAGGGTGATTTCATGTGAATCTTGGGCTACTTGGAGGTTAAGATAATAAATCCTGGGATGGTAAAGTGGAAAGAATTCATTCCTAGTTCAGACATATTCAGGCTTTTGGAGATTGAGATTCCTGACTGTAAAAGGAAGTTGGACTTGATCTCCAAAGGCTCTTCCAACTCCATGTCTATGATCTTTTAAATGCTAAATCTCTGTAGAGTTGAGATTTCTGAGATGGGTTTTGCCCCAAAATGGGGCCGAGAGAAACCTTGGAGTTGTTTCTTCCAGTGTGTTCCGGAGTGGTTCTCAGCCACTAAGGAACCAAAAGGGTGAATGAAGCCCTCTCACCCCTTGGCCCTGACTTTATTTTCTCTGTTATTTTTACTTCTCTGGGGCACTGACAGCCCGCCCTTTGATCACTGCAGTTTAGCACATGCAGGCAGGTCAGTGTCCACTTAAACTCTGCTGCCCTGTGAGGGAATTTAGAATACAAGCTATGTAGATAAGAATATATTATCAGCCCAACTTCATGGCATTCAATCCCCTTGGGTTTGAAAGCAATCAATTGTGTCACTACAGAAGCAGCTGGAGATGGCTCAGGTCCGCGCGCCTGCAGTTTCCTCGGGATGGGCTGGTTCTTGCCTTTCCTGACGCCCTCGAGATCCTTTTGGACTGCAACGAATGCCCCATTCTCAAGCTCTTATAGGCCTCCCATGGGCCACCCTTCCCCTTGTATCTGCCCTGCCCTTCTTCTTACCGCTTTCTTGCTCTTTTTTCTCGCTAATCATAATAATTCAAATTTTGGACAGCTTGGGGATTTTTTTTATAGCACTTCCAAGTGTACAAAATGCTTTCCTCACGGCCTCCTACGAGGAAGGTGGCACAATCAGGATGCCCACTTTTGATCTGCTTGAGGTCAGGAGCTGAGAAACCAAAGAATCAAAGCTCTAAGTCCGGCTTCTGCCTCGTTTTTCTCCCATTCTCTCTGCCACTCAAGTCCTGGTTCTGGCACTTAGAATATAATGCCCATAGTTCTTGATGCTAAGAACTATTTCATTTTCCCTTGTATTCTCACTACCAGCATAGTGCAGATCACCTGGTAGGCATTAAATAAATGCTTATCAACTGATTCCTGCCTTGGGACCTGGTGGAGAGTTGCAAAGTAAATAAACTTGACATGGGGTCAGGAAGACCCCCTTTCAAGTCTCATTTCAGACATTTCCTAGCTGGTGGCCCTGAATAAGTGATTTAGTCCCTCTCTCTCTCAGTATTCTCATCTATAAAATGATGACCTTAAAGCCTCTTCTAGTCTTTATGAGTCTGGTAGCCTCTCAGAAACTCAGATTCCCCCTCTATAAATTGAGTTTAGACTTGATGTTCTCTGAATCTATGACCACCAAAGCATGGTGCTTACCCAAGCTACTGATCATTCTGCAAGCATTTATCAAACACCTACTGCCTGCCAAATGCTGTGCTCGATACTGGGGACATTAGTCATCTATCAGTAAGTTAGAATGTGTGTTAATAATGAATTTTCCTCGAGAGAATTTTTTTCACAGAAAAAAGAAGAAAAATGCTAAAGCACATAATCAGAGCTAGAATTTTAAACTGTTAAATTAGTAATAATTCTACTTTTTGTGATGTATTTAGATCTCTCTGGCTTAGTCTCTAGAGTGGTGCTGTTATTTTGTAAATTCCCAAAGAACATGAAAGGAATTGGGTTCTATGACTGCTTTTCTAGCTATGATTCTTCCCAGTTCTTTATCTGTGATCTTGTGATCATTGTCTTTTGTAGCAAAGTCAAAAATAAAATCATCATCATTATTTGAAAATTGTTAAGATATTCCATTTTTTAAATACCTTGCAGTTTTATATTGTTATCCTCCCTCTTTAAAAATATATCCCACTTAGTAGAATTAACCTCCATTTTACAAGTGGTAAAATAGAATCAGAACAGATAAGTGGTTTCTTCCAAGTTGTAACAGAGCCAGTGGATTTAAAAAAAAAAAAATGGTATCTGCTTTGGAGGTCTCCATCTGCTGTCTAGACCATAGAATCATGCTATCAGACATAAGCACTAAGCCATTGCTCAGTGATCAGTATGTAGAAAGGCAATATTGAAAGAGATGATGGCATAAATAATAATTATTTTGACTACAAAAAAGTAGAAATTTCAATAGAACCAGTGAATCTGACCCAGTTTTCTTTCTTTACCACTGTGAACAGAATTCCTTGACAAGAAGTGCACCACTTCCAAATGACTCCCAAGCACGCAGTGGAGCCCGATTTCACACTTCTTATGACAAAAGATACATCATCAAAACGATCACAAGTGAAGATGTGGCTGAAATGCATAACATCCTCAAGAAATACCACCAGGTAATTTTCCCTTTCTCTCCCTGTCTTTATGTGGAAATCTGAGAGTGGTTATAAATGATGATTAAATATTATTAAAGCTGAAGGCTTAACTGTAAAATAGCCAGAAAATGATTGTGTAAGGACAGATGTGATATATAAATCCCCTTTCATCAGAAAGTTTCTTAATATTAATATTAACTTGCTCCTATTACTGACAACTAATATGTGGGATTGCTTATACCATAAAAAATAGGGTTCTGTATTTATGTAAGAGCTTTCAGCAGAGTACCATCTCTAAATTAGAAGGAAACAACTGGTTTGAGTTTTCTTAAGTCTTAAAACTCTTGTAAGATTAAGGCTTTGTCCATACATCAAAAACTGTAGTTGAAGGGGAAAAATTTGAATCAGTCATTCAGTTTTGCCCACAGTTTTTTTGGTGACTTTTCTTTAGAAATGATTGAATTTTTTTCTCTACTTAATTGAATGAATCCCTTGCATGATTTGGTGACATGTAAATACTAACTTCATTAAGGGGTAAAAAGTCAGGATCAATAAGAACTTGAAAGCATGTTTTTGAGAGCAAGTCAAGTGTATGTAATCAAGAGTTGACTATGTTTTGAAACCATTGTTAATATTTTACTTATTTATTTAATAGCCCCTCCAGTTGCCTTCAAAACAATTTTTTACATTTGTTTTTAAGATTTTTGAGTTCTAGGTTCTCTCCCTTATCCCCACCCACAATTTAGAAACCACATGTGAAGTTATATAAACATTTCCATCCATAAAAGTCAAGTTGTGAAAGAAAGCCTAAATTTCCCACCATAATGAAAATAGAAATTCTCAAGAAAAATTGAGAGGTGAGGAGGAGGGAGGAAGGGGGAGAGAGAGAAACAGAGAGACAGAGAGAGAGAGAAAATGAAAATGCTTCAATCTGTATTCAGATATAACCAGTTCCTTCTCTGGGTATGGATAGGATTTTGAAACCATTTTAAAAAAAATTGTATAAGCTTCATGAAGTTTAAATCTTAAGTGTATACTTTCAGAGTTTTCAAATTGAAAAGATTCTTCTATCACATAAAAATCTTTTTTTTGTCCTAAGTTACATATGTGAAAAGTAAATAATGTGTTGGCTATCCTTTGAATCTAAAAAGTATAGTTAATTACCTGGCATTTCTTTTGAAAAAATATTGAGTTAATATACCATTCTTTGAAGATATTCCTTTAATAAGAATACAACATGACTTAATACAAGAAACATTTATTAAGGGTCTCCTCTTTGGCAAGTTCTCCGATGGTACAAAGACAGAAAGTCCCCTGCCCTCAAGGAGCTTATATTCTCCTGGAGGAATGCTATACTTATAAATAGACATATTAGGACAGAAAGGATCTAGACCTTGTTATAAAGAACTCCTTGAGGGAGTTCCCTCTACCACAGCAAATGTATCCCCATTCTGTAACTTTAAGTCTTAGAGAATCATCTAGGGCACTGAGACGTTAAGTGATTTATCTAGGTCCTAGGTGTGTGTCTGGGATGAGACCTGAACTCAACCTTTCTGCCTAAGACCAGTTCTCCATTTATTATTGTCCTACTGCCTCTTACAGACACCTATTGTGTCCACCCAATGTGGATCCATTAATGGGGAGATTCCCTCCACAGTCCATTTGTGCCTTCTCGTCCTTTGAGACTGTTGTGTGTTTCAGAGATCTTTCACAGAGGATCCAAGAGCTGGAAGCCTTTTTTTTTTTTTTTTTGGATCTTTTATCATTTCATAATGATCAATACAGCATTCTGATTGTCTTTCTGATATCCCATACCTGTGACTAATCTTCATCCTTTCCCAATCATGTTGTCTCAGTGACAATTATTTATTGATTATGAAATTTCAGAATTCATTGGGAGAATGTTTACTAGGAAAAAATGAGTTTCTTTTCTTTTTTTTTTTTTTGCAAGTAAGCGACTTGCCCAGGGTCACACAGCTAAGAAGTATTAAATGTTTGAGGCCAGATTTGAACTCAGGTCCTCCTGACTTCAGGGCTGGTGCTCTATCCACTGCACCACCTAGCTGTCCCTGGAGAAGATGAGTTTCTGTGACAAATCATAACCCAAGTTTATTAAATATATTGTGTAATTTCCCAAATGCAATCCAAATTTTTTTCCTATTTATTAGCGCTTGTGGCCAATACTGTTTCATGGGTTTCCATGAGTCTTTCTGGGCCACACCACATCAAGTAGGAGCCTCTCTTCATCTTTAGCCAAGATGGACAAGGCCTCTCCAAGGTACGAAGCAACTTTGAGGCCCTCGCTTTCTCATTTTACAAAGGAGATATCTGGACAGGAGGAAGGGTAGGAAACACCACATGTGAGCAGAGAAGAAGGAAGACCTAAATGACCCAGAAGGAGCTACTGAAGAGAGACTTCAAAGGGAGTAGACAGCATTTAGCTTCAACTGGGGCAAGAGGAGTCTAACAGACCCATAGGATAGCTTCTAACCCTCTTCCTACTTTTCAATTCTGGGCCAACTTATTCTCCCTCTGCAGAGGATATCCCAGATATATGTGTGTAACTAATTTCTGTGTCATAGCCAAGACAGGAAACATCTATAGATCCACTGACCCTTTGGATTGTTCGGATGATCTCTTTAAAATAATCATATATTTCATTAAGGATTTCAATTGCCAATCTCACTCTCGGGGCATGACCATGAACTAGCACAATATTTCCCAAATAGGAGTTTTGGAATACGTTATCTTCTGTGGGGAATCTTTTCTCATTTTAAACTCTACATGAAAGTTAGGTACTTGCTGGTAAAGTAAAAAAAGTTTGCTTAGGGAATTGAAGGATCCTCCCTCTGATATTTGCTATCTGTGTGACTTTAATCAAGTCACTTAACTTCTGGGGGTCATCTGTAAAATGAGAGGATAGGACAAGATGACTTCTGAAATCCCTTTTAGCTCTCTTTCATCCTGTAAGTGTTGGGAAATCAGGACCCTTTAATATGAGATATTTTTAGTGAAAATGATCAGTGCCTCTGGGAAAAAGCACACTATCTCCTTGTTTGAGCCCTTGCTTGGCATGAATAATTAGTCATTGAAAAAGTTATGTACAATTATATTTATCAAGGAATCTTATTTAATTTTAAATATTTGCATGACAGATTTCTTGCTGAAGGAGAGCCTTTACAACTGGATTTTGACCTGATGTGGTGCTGAACATTTGTAATCCTGCTTCCTGGAAGGCTAAGGCTGCTAGATCTCAGGAACTTGGTAGTTCTGAATTGCAGCAGACTAAGCCAGTCAGTCAGGTGACTGTATTAAGAAATGAAGTTCGGTAGTGATATTATGAGCCCCTAGGAATGCATGGCTACAAGCTATCTAAAAGATGTTAAATTACCCAGGTTGGAAACAGAGCAGCAGGTCAAAACTTTCTTGCTGATCAGTAAGAGGATCAGTACTGTGAATGACCAGTTCTAGATGAATCTCTGAATCTGTATGAATCTCAAAAAAGAAATAAGATAAAACTGTCTTAGACTACAGGACCCTTTAAAAATCAAAATCCAATAAATACAAGAAGATCTTGAAATCTGGCACTTTCAGATTTACATTACTTTATTAAAAGAAAAACTTTTAGATTTTGAAGTTCTTAAAAATATGTTTATTTCAATTTAAATATTTCCCAATCACATGTAAAAAAAATTTTAACCATCACTTTTTAAACTTTTGAGTTCCAAATTATCTCCCTATCTGCTTCATCTTCCCCGTCCTTGAGAAGGCAAGTTCTTTGATTTCAGTTATGCATAGGAGTTCATGCAAAACATTAGCCAAGTTGTAAAAGAAAACACAGACAAAATAAAACATCAACAATAAAATTTTTAAAAGGGTGTGCTTTAATCTGCATTCATAGTTCATCGATTTACACTCAGGAAGTAGATAGCATTTCTTATCACAGGTCTTTATCAATTGGATAATGGCTCTTATTTTTATAAATAGAGTTCTCTGTATTTGAGAAAGACAAAGAATCGACAGAAAAACTTGTTGCAGTTTTTTCTGGTTTCTCATGTTCCTTCTAATTTTGGCAGCATTAGTTTTGTCTGTACAGAAACTTTTAAATTTCATATAATCATGATTATCTATTTTACTTCCCATAATCTCCTCAATCTATAGTTGGACATAAACTCTTCCCTTATCCATAGATCTGACAGATCCATTCTTTCATATTATTCTTAATTCCTTGTGATATCACTCTTTATATCTAAATTAAGATATAAAGAGTGATATGGATCCATATACCAAAATTATTTATCCATTTTGACCTTATATTGATATACAATGTTACTGTAAAAATATGATCTTTTCTAAAACATTATTTGCCAAAAACTGGATTTCCGTATTATGTTTTCTTTTCTTAAAAAATACTATTTATTTTACTTTATTGTTTTTAAAAACATTATTCTGAAAAATATTATTCTGAAGCTTCATTAAAATTGTCAGGGGAAATCATGACATATATAAAAAGGTTAAGAACTCTTAATATGAAGCAGTCTTTTGAGACTTTCAAGATTTTGTTGATCTAGCATGGTTTTCCTCAGTATTTACTAGGTCTCCTCTAGCTGCTCTTTTCAATTTTATCTTTCTAAGCTTCAATCCTAATTCTTTTCACATAGCACATCAAAGACTACCTGTTAGGGTTAAAATGTTATTGCTGTTGCTACTAATAAAAGAAAAGTTGTAACAGGAATGCTGGTAAATTATTCGATTTTACATCCTTCCCTGTAGCCAACTGAACTTTGAAGTTATTAAGAAACACAGTATATTTTGATTTGACTAATTTTGACTAAATTGTTAGGTTCTTTTAAACATTCCTCTTCATCTTCTGTAATAGATATTGGCATGTAAACTGTAGCTCTCTCCATGGTGGATTTTTGCTTGTGCTCAATAAAATCAAACCCCAAGAAGCAATCTGGCTTAGTGGATAAAAATCCTGCTTTGGAGCCAAGAAAAAAATCGGGCTCAAGTTTCCCTTCTAATGCTTATTGGCTACTTTAGACAAACATAAGATGTGCAAATTTAGAGACATCTCCATTCCAGTGTTCATGTGGACTATTTGTGCCTGTCCTGTGATAGAGTCTTTTGAGCTCATGTTAGTCACCGATGGATACACTATACATTGATTCCAACATAGTGATGTCACTTTGGTCCTCTTCGAACATGAAGGACACCAAGATAACCTATAATCCTGGGCAAACCATACTGTAACTCTCCATCCAGTACTCTAAGCTCATCAAATTCAAATGGAAATGGGAACCACCTATCTGTACATAAAGATCCCAGTGTGCTGTATGTTGACTTAGTTTTCAAATACCATATTATTTGTGTTTTATTGTATTTATTTATTTTGTAAAATATTTCCCAGTTATTTTCTAATCTGTATCAAGCTCCACTAGGGAGTGTTATGGGCCCTTCAATCTAGGCAACTTTAGGACTATTGGTACAGGAAGTTTCCTTACCAGGAAATTCTCTATACCAATAAAATGACAGGTCCAGATGCTCAGCCTAGTCTCTATCAACAGGAATGTTGCATCTTGTTTTCTTTGGTTATCTGATAAAAACCAATTCTGCCCACTTGTTTTGCTCCCTAAGAAGAACCTATAAGTCATTCTTCCATTTAACTACATTCTTCTTTTATGTTCTCAATCTGCTATAAGTATTGATGTAGTTTAGGTCTTCAAAAGAGTATGACATTTTAATGATAATCCTGTAAAAAGACTCCACACTTAGATTATCTAGAGTTAAATATATAGGCAGACTAAAAATTTGAATTCCAACCTCTGATCCTTTTTCAACCACTCCATCACCATCATTATGAACTACCAAAGAACATATGGGATTGTGAAACATTTTTATTAAAGCTTTTTATTTTCAAAACATATGCATGAATAATTTTTCACCATTGATTCTTGCAAAATCTTATATTCCAATTTTTCTCCCCCTTCCTTCCTATAGATGGCAAGTAATCCAATATATGTTAAACATGGTAAAAATATATGTTAAATCCCAATATATGCATACATATTTATACAGTTATCATGCTGAACAAGAAAAATCAGATCAAAAAGGAAAAAAATAAGAAAAAGTAAAATGCAAGCAAACAACAACAAAAAATAGTGAAAATACTATGTCGTGTTCCACACTCAGTCCCAACAATCCTCTCTCTGGATGCAAATGGCTCTCTCCATCACAAGTCTATTGGAACTGGCCTGAATCACCTCCTTATTTAAAAGAGCCATGTCCATAAGAATTGATCGTCACATAAACTTGTTGTTGCTGTGTACAATGATCTCCTGGTTCTGTTCATTTCACTCAGCATAAATTTTTCAAAGTCTCTCCAGGCCTTTCTTAAATCATCCTGTTGGTTTTCTTATAGAACAATAATATTCTATAACATTCTTATGCCACAATTTATTTAGCTATTCTCCACCTGATGAGCATCCATCAGTTTTCAGTTTCTGGCCACTACAAAAAGGGCTGCCACAAACATTTTTGTACATGTAGGTCCCTTTCTCTCCTTAATGATCTCTTTGGGATATAAGCCCAATAGAAACACTGCTGAGTCAAAGGGTATGCACAGTTTGATAAATCTTTGGGCATATTTCTCTCCAGAATGTTTGGATCTGTTCACAACTTTGTGGAACATTTTGTATGTTTGTTTGGATTTCTGGAGAGATGATACAGCATAGTTGCCTGAGAGTGGATCTTAGAGTCAGCAAGACCTGGGCTCAAGTGGTACCTCTGACATATACTAGCTACATGACCCATGAGCAATTAACCTTACCATTCAGGGCTCCAGGCAGCTCTCTGCAACCACAAGTTTGTCTCCCTACCATGATAGAGAGGAATTTCTTCAAATGAGAATGCCTATGCCAATGAAATTACAGATCCAGCCCCCATCGCTCTCTCTGCCACCAAAGACATCTCCTAGTGACCAGAATTTTGACACTGTGCTCTCTGTTCTGAGCTTTTGCAAAAAGAGCACCACGAAGAAAAGTGCAGCTTCTCTGTCCGTAGCTGTAGCTGTTTCAGAAACTAAGGAGGAGAGAAATTCGATGAAGAAATTAGCAGCATCATCTCAAATTAAGTTACTGTATAGGTATGATTGAATACTTAGGGATGATCATAGAGTGGAAAACAAAAATATGAATGAAATGAAAAAATGGTTCAGGAGTAAGAAATGAGAGCAGCCAGAAGTCTTAAACCTATATGTCAAGAGTATTTTTTTCATATGTAAACAATGGGATTGGCTGTGTATCAAAATTGAGAGAATGCCAATGGACAACTTATATGCTTTTTTGAAATTCACACAGTGCCAAAAGGAAAACTCTCAACATGATGGGTGACCCCTTCTGAAGAATTTGTAAGATGAAAAAAGAGTCACAAAGAGTAAGATGTGGGTGGGTTGTGATTCTCATCACTGGACTGGTGGATTACAAAATCATAGAAAAGTATGTGAATCTGTCTTCATGTCCATAAAAGTGTGTGTATGTGCATATGTGTGTGTGTGGGGGGGGTGTATTTAAGCTACTGAAGTTTAAAACTACATGAAGATTATTGGAATGCCTTGTGTTTTCCTTCACTCTATAAAACAGGGAGTCTGTTGATGTCCTTCTTGGGATAATGTTCTTAAATATATAAAAAAAATTTCAGAGTATTACAAAAGAAATCAATTATATTTAAATACAGTTATAAAAACATTTTTTAAAGATCAGTTTCACAGGTTAAGAATTCATGCTCTCAAATAAGTTTTTTTTTTAAAGAACTTCTGCTTTAGAATGTTCAGTCAAGGCTCATTCTGACCACTTTGAAGCTTTTTCATTGGTGGCTTCCTTTGTAATTTACTTCGTCAAAGGACGTAGGGACAACCTGGCCCAGTGAATAGAGAATTAAGAAAGAATTCATATGACTCTGGACAGGTCATGCAACCTGTTCTTGCTCTGAACAACCTTCAAAAACATTAAGTTTCAGAAAAGTTGCTGGCCTATCCTGGTAAAGAAAATTTCTCAACAAGAACACTTTACACCAATGAAATTCCCTGTACCATAGAGGTCTTCTCACAAAGTGTAGTGAGGTAACAAATTAAGATTTGGAAAATGAAGGGCGAGTTTAAACTGAGCTTTATTCTGTTGCCAAATCCTCCGGTCACATTTTTAGAATAGAGAACAGGTCAACTGCTTATGTCAAAAAGGTCGTTGATATATAAGATGTGACAACCGTCTTGGTGCAGCATTAAACTTTAATAACTTATAAACCGTCTAACAGTGATAAAGTTTACAGCTGCCCTGAGACTTTTGGGACACCTTGTCGCTTGGTGGAAATTGGCACAGGCAGCAGTGCTGAATGTCCTTTACAATTCACCTGCACAGTACCAAAAGGGCATCTGGACCTTGACCAAATGTGTTGAGAGTTCAGAAATTCAGGAGACCCATCCTGAGGCCTCAAAACAAGTAGCATGAGGAAGTCAGACAGGCAGCAGACAGGTGGAGAGCTCAGTGAGAGGGAACTAGGCAGAAAGCAGCAGATGGAGTCCTGGCAGTGGGTAGTAAGGATCTAGTTACAGGCACTGGGCAGGGAACCAAGACAAGAGCTTGGACACAAAAAAACAGGGACTCGTTACTGGGACATAGAGGGCGGCTGTTTGGTCATAAGAAACAAGGTAAGACACTGATGACTGGCACTGTGGTCCAGCCACAAAGCTGACTTGTTCCTTGTCTCATCACACTTCGGCTGTCTGGGAAGGAGATAGACTGAGCCGGGCAGGAGGTAAAGGAGGTGTATGATGAGTGAGGCAATGGGAAAAAATGGAAGGGACACCTGATTAGTAGTCAAAAGTTCTGCGTCCCAGGTCCGACTCAGCAAACACGACAAGCTTTGTGAATTTAAACCGATCACAAATCGGCTTCTGGAGTATGAAGGAGAGTACCAGAATGGGCATCCAGAGGGATCTGGAGGTTGCATTCTTGCTCCAATATTTAACTTGCTTTCTGATCATCAGCAAGCCATTTAGTTTGAGTCAAACTCTCTAAAATGTGTAATGGGCTGAGGCTTGAGTTGATGCCCTGAGGTCCCAAGCACATGAGGCTAAATAGTAAATAGAGTATTGGACTATACTCTATTAATATATAAGCTTGGAGAAAGAATGGCCCCCACCCACTCTTTGTGCAAGTCCTGATGTGTTGTATAGGAAATGACGATTCTGGTGGGTGGAGGCAGGAGAGTGAAAAAGGAAGGGGAGAATGCTAGCTCTCTCTCTGCTAGCTGTTTGTTTCTCTTCTTCTTTGTGCTTTTTGCTGGGGCAGTTGGGGTTAAATGACTTGCCCATAGTCATACAACCAGGAATTGTTAAGTGTCTGAGGCTGGATTTGAACTCAAATCCTCTTGACTTCAGGGCTAGTGCTCTACCCACTGAGCCATCTCCTCCCCTTCTTCCTGACTTCCTTTTTCACTCCCCTGCCTCTACCCACCAGAATTGTCATTTCCTATACAACACATCAGGACTTGCACAAAGAGTGGGCGGGGGCCATTCTTTCTCCAAGCTTATATATTAATAGAGTATGGTCCAATTACTATTTAGCCTCATGTGCTTGGGATCTCAGTGCATCAACTCAAGCCTCAGCCCATTACAAAAATGGAGATAACATACCAGGAAAATATACCTTACAGAGTTGTTGAGAATCCAGTGAAATAAGTATATGAAGTACTTTATAAACTTCAAAGCCTTGTGTAAATGTCATCTATTATTCTTATTTTTACTATTTTATGTAAAAGGAGAGGTTTAAGATTAGATAATCTTTAAGGACCTTTCCAACTCTTTAAGTTCTTAGATTACATGAATGACCCCAGTTTTAGACACTGGAGAGATTCCAGCCAAATTGGTCCTTCACAATAGTAGAAAAACAAATCTAGAAAACCATTTACCTGGAAAAAAGATTTGGAAGCAGTATAGACAAAAGTGACAGATTACAAGGAAAGATTGTGTAAGAATTATTAGGTTTCCAAAGAAGAGTGAAGAAGAAAAGACCCTGATTGCTATGTTTCAGGAAGTAGCAAAGGAACATTTTTCTAGTGATATTGAAAATGAGAAACAAAGTACAAATTGACCAAATTCACTGGATGAACAAAGGATGGAGCACAAGATTCAACTCTGATAAATCATTGTCAAAACTATAATGACAAGGAAATGGTTTTTTCACCTCTATAGATAATGTTCCTAATCTCTTCCAATCTCTAATATTCCATCACTAAATGCCTATTGAACATTTCCACTTTGGCATCCCATAGGCATCCAAAATTCAGCATATCCAAAGTAAAACACATTCTCTTCCATTGTAAATGTGTGTCCTTCTCCAAACTTCCCTGTTTCTTTTGAGGTCATCTCCATCCTTCTGGTGTACCAGGTTTATAACCTCAATCATATTTGACAACTCTGTTGTTATAGTTAGGTCCTTTCAGTCATAAACCCCAATGGGGTTTTGTTGGCAAAGATATTGGAGTAGTTGGCTGTTTCCTTTTCCAGCTCTTTTTGCAGATGTGGAAACTGAGGCATAGAGATTTAAGTGACTTGCCCAGGGTCACATAGCTGGTTACTGTCTGAGGCCAGATTTGTTCTCTGACACCAAAGCTGCTGCTCTATTCATTATACCACGTATTTGCCAGCAATAATTCTATTACTTTTCATCTGTGTGACCTTGAGAAAAGCATTTTGCCTTTCTGGGCCTCAGCTTTCTCAGCTATAAAATGACCAGATTAAACTTAATTACTTCCAAGTTCTTTACACTATCTCTCACATCAATTCTCTTTTAATGTTATTTTAAAAAATTGATCCCTGTGCATTAAAGTAGTTGTATAATATACTTCCCTACTTTATTGAAGCTTCCCTATAATCAGTGTGTGTCTGTGGGAGGGAGTTAAGTATGACCCACAAAAGGATTGAGTATGACTAACTTTATTATAATCTGTACCTGTGTCCTCCAGCTATCTTCCAAAAGGAAGAATATGTTATCTCATCTGTTTGCTGTACCAGTGAAATCACAAAACCAATCCCCATTCAATTATCTTTTAGTTATATTTTCACCTACATACGTGTAGTCAGCGTTTATATTGGCTTTTCAGTTTTGCTTTATTTGTTCTCCATAGCCCCACACAAATTTTTCTGGTTCTCCCTATTCCTCATATATATTCTGCTATTTTCATATAGAAAAAATAGGAAAGCCCACGAAGCTCTCCCACTCTCGGAAGACACCGCTCTTTGTTAATCGGTTTGCTTTGCTGATGCAGTATTATCTAGGTAAAGATAGATACAATTTAATTAAAAGTATTTCCTTAGAATGTTTTTAAGATTCTATTAGGAGTAAGAATCTGTGTACACCATAGAATATTAGGGCTACATTTTACATTTTAACTGTAGAAAAATAAACACTATTTGCACTTATTAAAAACCTTATTTTAAACCAAATCAACTCTTTTTTTTTGAAGATGGTGTTTATTTGGCCTTACAGAATTAGCTCAATCTCTAGTTTCATTTGGGCAATCATAAGCACTTTAGGGCAGCTTGGTGCAATAGAAAGATCTCTAAATTTGGAGTCAGAGGATCTAGGAGCTCTGATGCCATCTCTGTCACTTTGCAATCTCTGTGACTGTGGAGCAAATCTGTAAGCTTATTTGATCCTCAGTTTCTTCATCTGTAAAACATAAGAACTCGACTACATGATTTTTAATATCCCTCCCAGCTCTAGATCAATGATCCCCTGATTATCAGAGCCCCAGCATTTGTTGATAATTACAGGGAATATATAGTTCAAGACTGATTTCATTAAGCTGAAGGAAAAAAAATAAATTGTTCTGTAAATATCAGACTGACTAAAAGGTTTTTTTTTTTTTAATGCTAATAAGTCTTAAGTAGCTTCAGAAATATATGAGATAAATGTTGAGTGCTCTTAAGGCTTATATCAGTGACCCATATCTATTCTGTGATTCCATTATGCCAAAATACATCCTTGATTGAACATTATTCAGTCTAGTGTGAGTTCATTAGTTGGGATGGAGGAAGAGTGAGAAGATCTGGTCAATCAAAGCAATTACAAGTTTTCTTTTTTTCACTGGTAACATGATGATGAGCACACACAGAGCCAATAAGTCATTTTGAACATTGAGGGAGATTTAATTTTTTTTAATTAAATGAAACACACATAGGAAGTATTAAGTGGATATGATTTTTTGATAAGCATAAATGGACTAAGCATAGGAACAATAATTGCCTATTAGCCAGAAAATCAAATTCATGATATCACAGAAAACAATTGATATTTCCATATTTTGGTGTATCACTTAAAGTTGACCTCAACTTAAAGCTACATCTGGTTCTTAATCTTTGAAAGTCCACATTTCATTTTGCCTTGAGACAGGTAGCAAGTTATGGATTTGTAATGGTAGTCATTTTTGAGTGACTATGGGATGAAGAGCAAATGGAAACTGAAGTCTTAAAACATTATAGTTTATCCATTTTAAACAATGATACTTAACCTGGCACGTAGTAGGCACTTGGTAAACGTTTATTGGTTCATTGATTAAACTGTAGCATTAACTCTTTGGCCAATCACTTTGTTGCTGCTTTAGTGAGCTGACTGGGGAAAAATTCCCTGAGGGCCCTGAAGAAATAAAATGTGCTTTTCTGGATGGTTATGAAATCACAAATGAGTTTTTAAAAGAATAAAACAAATGCAGAAAATATTACAGTTGGAAATCCAGAGATCCAAATTGGTTACTACAGACAAACAGTAAAGTGTTCATCCTGAAGAATAATACAGAAAGAAGCAAATAAGCTAAGGAAAGTCCTGGGGATTGTCAAAATGGAGGGCATCATTGAAATCAAGCCATTCAGTCTTCTTGTTTCATAGATGAGGAAGCTGAGAATCTGAAAGATAAAGTAGCAGTTGACAGAATTAGGATTTGAATACAAGTTTTCAGCCTCCAAATCTAAACCCTTTCTCACATGCTTCCATGTGGTAGTCTAGGAAGATGCAAAAATAGAATATATATTACTGAGAAGTGTGAATTATGGAAGCAGACCCTGGAATCATTCATAACTTATTTGACTAAAGGTATAATAAATGTAGTGAGAAGTAAGGAGAAATTCCATTTAAAATAGGAGTTGGGTTTTTCAAAATGTGCTTACTCAAAGCCTGCTCAGTGTTTCATGATGAAAGAAAATATTCATTCTTGTTGATTAGTCACCACCTGACAAGCAGAACCATACATACCAAGTGAAAGAACTTAGCTATAGGTCATTCAGAAAACCTATGGAAGGGAGAAGTAACAAGCAGACACTGAGCTGTGAGTGGAAATGCCCTACATTATGAAAAATGTGGGTTCTGAC
Source organism: Antechinus flavipes (assembly GCF_016432865.1). Lineage (NCBI taxonomy): Eukaryota > Metazoa > Chordata > Mammalia > Dasyuromorphia > Dasyuridae > Antechinus > Antechinus flavipes. The sequence goes on along the minus strand of NC_067402.1, from coordinate 58,854,737 downwards.
TGGTTCTCATATCAAAACAAGACAGACCTGTTGTGTATTGTCCATATGCCATGTTTGCTCTCCAAAGAGACTGATTTCTCATGGCTGACTTGTGACACAGAGTTCTGGACCCAGTTCTCGTCTGGAAGATAGACTTTGCTGTGCATTTGGTCCATTTGCTTCCCAGGCTCCTGTGGGACCACCAAGCAACAATAAACATGATCCAGCAGACTTGTCTGGGGGCCAGGAAGGAGTCTGCTAGACTGCATTCTGTCATTGCACCTGTTAAGTCTTTAAACTGAGATGTTAATAGAGTACTGCTTTGCTTCCAACGCTGCCATCGTGGAATTCGTTTGGAAAGAAGCTCTCCAGCTGGGGAACACTTGTGACGGCTCTGCCCTCGCTGTCGGCTCTAAGGAATTGCTCTGTGGCCAATTCTGGACTCTCACCCCAAGTGCAAGTAATGTTTGCACCGTTCCTACAGACCAAAATGCAAGAGGTGACTCAAGGGAATGAGTATTGTCCTGTTCTGGGCTGCCATTCAGAAATAAACCTAAGCAAGTGGAAGAATGATTACTGGGAGGATCTGCAACATGCCAACCTGCTTTGGGAACTTCCTCCATGCACCTTCTGTGTGATTCGGTCAATAAGACCTAGAGGAGCTGACTTGAAACTTTTACGGCTTAAGTGCTGCCCCATAATCCCATGGCTAGTAAATGTCAGAGGCTGGATCTGAACACACATCTTTTTGACTAAATGCCCAGTGGCACCTCTCCCACTTTGTTGCTTTTTTGGCCAGATACCCTCTCTTTCCCCCATTCTTCCTCTCTTAGTCTGTTACTCTTTTGGGTGTGTATGTGTGCCTGTGCATGTGCACATATGAATGGGTATGTGTGTGTGAGACATGGGGGGTCAAGGGGGGGAATCCCTCTTTAGATTGTAAGCTCCTCGAAGGCAGAGACTGTCTTTTATCTTTATTTGTATCCACAGAATTTAGCAGAATACCTGGCACATAGAAGCTATTTTATAAACATTTATTGATTGACTGTCTCAATCATGTAAAATTAAAATATGCAATTGTCTAAGGTATTTAAAACAATAGACTCTACTGATAGTTGTCATAGTATGGAGTGACATCAGTTTTCTCATCTATAAAATGGGAGGGTTAATAGATCAACATTCTTAGCCTGAAGTCTATGATTAAAATTTTTTTTATAATTATATTTCATTATATTTGGTTTATTTTGAGATTCAATTTTATTTTATGTTGGAATCCTTACTAACTGCTAACTAATTAGAGTTGATCTAATCTTACAAGAAGATGTTTTGGCAGAACCTGAAACTAGGTACTAAGTAGAACTAATCAATACAAGGCTTGTGTTAACACCTTTACTCATTGGAGTTCAATGAGTTCATACCTCCCTTGAAGCTCTTTGGGCCAAAGAGCACTATGGAAGAAAACCCATAATCCCTCTCTCTGGAAGGAGGATAAATAGGCCAATGGGCCAGTCGAAGGAGTGCTTCAGAGTGAAGACGCTACAAGTCGAGATTTCAGCGGAATGACATGAAGAGTTGGAGCTGGCTGGAGGCTGAAGAAAGCAGAGGCAGAGGCTGAAGGACCAGACCTTTGGATTTAAAGACATTTGGAGAGAGCTCTTGGAACCAAGCAGAGAGATAGGCCTCTAAGCTAACCGGGCTAATAAAAGATCTGAACTTTGATCACCTGGCTGTATTTTGAGAAGAAAAAGCTCACCACATTTTGGCGCCCGAACAGGGACTGATTCAGATCCATCTGAACTAGATCACAACATTTTGGCGTCCTGAACGTGGGACAAACAGACCCCTCAGTGGATTTCAGTGGAAAAGCTACGATCCTGATTCAAGTGGAAAAGCCTCTGATCCTGATCCAGTGGAAAAGACTCTTCAACCAGAAATTAGAGTGAGTACAACAAAGAAATTTTGTTAAAAGAGTTAAAGTAGAATTTCAGCTAAGATGGGACAGATATTTAGAAAACAGTCTGTTTCTGTTCAAGGAAAATGTTTAGAGAGCATTGTCAAAATTATGAAAAGCCAAGGTTTAATTATAAGTTTACAGCAAATCACTGAATTTTTACAAACTGTAAAGGACATATGTCCTTGTTTCTCTCTTGATAAGGAATTAGATCTAGATGAATGGAAATTGGTTGGAGAGGATCTTTGTCAATTCTATGATAAAAATGGGCCTAACTCAATAATTAATACATATAATGTAATACAATTGGCTATAAGAAGTTATTTAAGTGATAGAATGATGAAAAGGAAAGTACAGGAGGAAGAATTGCCAACTTTACTAGGTGAAAAGGAGGACGAATCAGATGAGAATGGAGTTAATTACAATTCTGAGTATGATACTTCACAGCAGGAGGAATTAAGTGATTCCACATCTCATGACCCTCCCCCGCAATTAACCGTTCATGGGTGGAACAAGGGGGAGGGAGGGAGACAGAAACACAGTCAACTTCTCCTGTAAAGCAGAATTTGACAAGATTAGAAAAAGCATTAATTAAAGCAAAAAATGAAGGAGAAGATATATCTGATTTTATAAATGCATATCCTGTGATTGAAGAGCTCAACTCCTCAGGTCAAAAAGAGAGAAAATACACTCCTTTTAATTTGGGACGCAATAGGCAAAAAGGAGCTGTTGTACAAATCACTTTTGACCAACTAGCTGGTGAAGGTCAGTATGCAGAGAGTTCAGAACAGATTTATTATCCCATAACAGTCTATGAGCAAATTTCTAAGGCTGCAATAAAAGCTTGGAATTCTCTCCCTGGACAGAAAGATGGAAATAATGCTTTCACAAAAATAGAGCAAGGTCCCAATGAAACTTTTGCAGATTTTGTGGGACGTTTACAAACAACTGTAATAAGAACCATTGGAGACAATGCAGCAACAGAAATAATGACTAAACATTTGGCTAAGGAAAATGCCAATGAGGTTTGCAAAAGAATTATATGGGGGCTAGACAAAGATGCTCCTTTAGAGGAAATCATAAGACGCTGTGCTACAGTGGGCACAAATGCTTATTATGCCCAGACTATGATGAACATGGAAAGACAAGGTCCTTCTTGGCAAAGGAATTCTAGAGAAACTCATCGATGTTTTCAGTGCAGAAAAATTGGACATTTGAGAGCTCATTGTAGATATGGAGATAGAGTGAGAAGACAGGGTGAGAGAAAACCCAAAACCCCATGTCCAAAATGTAACCGAGGCTTTCATTGGGCCTCTAAATGTATATTGACCCAGAGGAATGAGAGGCAAGGCCCAGCTCCAAAGTATCAATCAAAGGACAGGTGGGGCATGATAGCAGCTGAGGTTACACCCAGAGAGACTTTAGAAATTCAGAACTCTGATGTCATCAACCAACAGAAAAGCAATCAGGATTACAGTTGGGAAGAATACAGGCCTTTTAAGACAACAAGACAATATCCAATGCAAACAGCTCCAATGTAATTACCAGATGATGAGGAGAAATCCCAAAAGTGGTAAATAGAAGAGAATTAGATAGGTTAACTGCTTGGGGAAGAGGATCTGCTTATATTTCCACAGTTGGAAAAGGAATCATATGGCTAACAATGAGACTGTCAAAAGAACTTTAAAATCTTCAGCTTTCAGTTCCTGAAAAACCAGCAAGAATCACTGGATTCCCTGAGATGAAAAATTGTTGATGAGACTTTTTGCAGTACTTCAGAGCTTACAGGAATTATTAGATTCCTGGCACATGAACTCATGGACAATGGATTGCTTATGGACTATTTCTAGGACTTATGGACATGTGTAAATTTTCAGGTTGATTTATGTTGTTACATTACTACTAGCCTGTGTTATATTGCTATGTGCTTATGTAAATTATGTATAATGCCTCCCATATTGATGGATTTATGTATACCATGTATATCTGTTACAAAGTTCTGGCCATATTGATGGATTTATGTGTACCCCCTCAGAAACCCCCTATGTTTTAAAACAAAAGAAAGGGGGAGATGTTGGAATCCTTACTAACTGCTAACTAATTAGAGTTGATCTAATCTTACAAGAAGATGTTTTGGCAGAACCTGAAACTAGGTACTAAGTAGAACTAATCAATACAAGGCTTGTGTTCACACCTTTACTCATTGGAGTTCAATGAGTTCATACCTCCCTTGAAGCTCTTTGGGCCAAAGAGCACTATGGGAGAAAACCCATAATCCCTCTCTCTGGAAGGAGCATAAATAGGCCAATGGGCCAGTCGAAGAAGTTCTTAAGAGGAAGACCCTACAAGTCGAGATTTCACCGGAATGACATGAAGACTGGAGCTGGCTGGAAGCTGAAGAAAGCAGAGGCAGAGGCTGAAGGACCAGACCTTTGGATTTAAAGACATTTGGAGAGAGCTCTTGGAACCAAGCAGAGAGATAGGCCTCTAAGCTAACCGGGCTAATAAAAGATCTGAACTTTGATCACCTGGCTGTATTTTGAGAAGAAAAAGCTCACCACATTTTGGCGCCCGAACAGGGACTGATTCAGATCCATCTGAACTAGATCACAACATTTTGGCGTCCTGAACGTGGGACAAACAGACCCCTCAGTGGATTTCAGTGGAAAAGCTACGATCCTGATTCAAGTGGAAAAGCCTCTGATCCTGATCCAGTGGAAAAGACTCTTCAACCCAGAAATTAGAGTGAGTACAACAAAGAAATTTTGTTAAAAGAGTTAAAGTAGAATTTCAGCTAAGATGGGACAGATATTTAGAAAACAGTCTGTTTCTGTTCAAGGAAAATGTTTAGAGAGCATTGTCAAAATTATGAAAAGCCAAGGTTTAATTATAAGTTTACAGCAAATCACTGAATTTTTACAAACTGTAAAGGACATATGTCCTTGTTTCTTCTTGATAAGGAATTAGATCTAGATGAATGGAAATTGGTTGGAGAGGATCTTTGTCAATTCTATGATAAAAATGGCCTAACTCAATAATTAATACATATAATGTAATACAATTGGCTATAAGAAGTTATTTAAGTGATAGAATGATGAAAAGGAAAGTACAGGAGGAAGAATTGCCAACTTTACTAGGTGAAAAGGAGGACGAATCAGATGAGAATGGAGTTAATTACAATTCTGAGTATGATACTTCACAGCAGGAGGAATTAAGTGATTCCACATCTCATGACCCTCCCCCCGCAATTAACCGTTCATGGGTGGAACAAGGGGGAGGGAGGGAGACAGAAACACAGTCAACTTCTCCTGTAAAGCAGAATTTGACAAGATTAGAAAAAGCATTAATTAAAGCAAAAAATGAAGGAGAAGATATATCTGATTTTATAAATGCATATCCTGTGATTGAAGAGCTCAACTCCTCAGGTCAAAAAGAGAGAAAATACACTCTTTTAATTTGGGACGCAATAGGCAAAAAGGAGCTGTTGTACAAATCACTTTTGACCAACTAGCTGGTGAAGGTCAGTATGCAGAGAGTTCAGAACAGATTTATTATCCATAACAGTCTATGAGCAAATTTCTAAGGCTGCAATAAAAGCTTGGAATTCTCTCCCTGGACAGAAAGATGGAAATAATGCTTTCACAAAAATAGAGCAAGGTCCCAATGAAACTTTTGCAGATTTTGTGGGACGTTTACAAACAACTGTAATAAGAACCATTGGAGACAATGCAGCAACAGAAATAATGACTAAACATTTGGCTAAGGAAAATGCCAATGAGGTTTGCAAAAGAATTATATGGGGGCTAGACAAAGATGCTCCTTTAGAGGAAATCATAAGACGCTGTGCTACAGTGGGCACAAATGCTTATTATGCCCAGACTATGATGAACATGGAAAGACAAGGTCCTTCTTGGCAAAGGAATTCTAGAGAAACTCATCGATGTTTTCAGTGCAGAAAAATTGGACATTTGAGAGCTCATTGTAGATATGGAGATAGAGTGAGAAGACAGGGTGAGAGAAAACCCAAAACCCCATGTCCAAAATGTAACCGAGGCTTTCATTGGGCCTCTAAATGTATATTGACCCAGAGGAATGAGAGGCAAGGCCCAGCTCCAAAGTATCAATCAAAGGACAGGTGGGGCATGATAGCAGCTGAGGTTACACCCAGAGAGACTTTAGAAATTCAGAACTCTGATGTCATCAACCAACAGAAAAGCAATCAGGATTACAGTTGGGAAGAATACAGGCCTTTTAAGACAACAAGACAATATCCAATGCAAACAGCTCCAATGTAATTACCAGATGATGAGGAGAAATCCCAAAAGTGGTAAATAGAAGAGAATTAGATAGGTTAACTGCTTGGGGAAGAGGATCTGCTTATATTTCCACAGTTGGAAAAGGAATCATATGGCTAACAATGAGACTGTCAAAAGAACTTTAAAATCTTCAGCTTTCAGTTCCTGAAAACCAGCAAGAATCACTGGATTCCCTGAGATGAAAAATTGTTGATGAGACTTTTTGCAGTACTTCAGAGCTTACAGGAATTATTAGATTCCTGGCACATGAACTCATGGACAATGGATTGCTTATGGACTATTTCTAGGACTTATGGACATGTGTAAATTTTCAGGTTGATTTATGTTGTTACATTACTACTAGCCTGTGTTATATTGCTATGTGCTTATGTAAATTATGTATAATGCCTCCCATATTGATGGATTTATGTATACCATGTATATCTGTTACAAAGTTCTGGCCCATATTGATGGATTTATGTGTACCCCCTCAGAAACCCCCTATGTTTTAAAACAAAAGAAAGGGGGAGATGTTGGAATCCTTACTAACTGCTAACTAATTAGAGTTGATCTAATCTTACAAGAAGATGTTTTGGCAGAACCTGAAACTAGGTACTAAGTAGAACTAATCAATACAAGGCTTGTGTTAACACCTTTACTCATTGGAGTTCAATGAGTTCATACCTCCCTTGAAGCTCTTTGGGCCAAAGAGCACTATGGGAGAAAACCCATAATCCCTCTCTCTGGAAGGAGGATAAATAGGCCAATGGGCCAGTCGAAGGAGTGCTTCAGAGTGAAGACGCTACAAGTCGAGATTTCAGCGGAATGACATGAAGAGTTGGAGCTGGCTGGAGGCTGAAGAAAACTGAGGCAGAGGCTGAAGGACCAGACCTTTGGATTTGGTGACATTCGGAGAGAGCTCTTGGAACCAAGCAGAGAGATAGGCCTCTAAGCTAACCGGGCTAATAAAAGATCTGAACTTTGATCACCTGGCTGTATTTTGAGAAGAAAAAGCTCACCACAATTTTATACATTTAAAAAGCATTATTCTAAGAAGAGATACATAGACTTCACCAGAGAGCTTCCGGGAGGGTCTATGACACAACAAATTTAAGAAGTCTGAACTTTCTGGTCTCTAAAGTTTCTTACAGTTCTAAATGCTTTGACTGTCCTGTTTTATGACTCATTTTCTAAACCTCATCCTGTTACATCTGGAAACCGTTGATTCTTAATTTGGCTCTATTCTCTGTTTAACTATCTGGAAGAATAGATCATCATTTGATCTTACAAGCCATGTAAACCAAAAAGGATTTAATATATTTAACTACACAATTGGATGGGATCCCACGTTTGATATTAGTGTGACTTGTCTTAATAAAATCAAGCATATGAAAATTCATAGTTTATTAAAGAACAACTAAGAAGTTCTTCTTGATATTAAGGAAAGGCATTACAAAGCTATTGACATAAACATTTTCAGTACATCATTGCTTGCCTGAAATGAAGCAAACTTGGATGAGTATATCGGATCAGGATTTAGAAGGATTTGGGAAGGTTTGAGAACTGACAAAATGCAAGTGGAATAAAGTTTAGTACAGATTCAGGGGTATGGGGGAAGACTGTACAAATGGGACAATTGTAAGAGAATAATGTCCAGCAAGGTAATTCAACCACAGTAGCATTGAGATTTACCAAGCAAACACTACACGGGGAAGTGCGTGTCTATGTAGTACAGAGATTTATCAAGTAAATACTGTGTGTGTGTGTGTGTGTGTGTGTGTGTGTGTGTGTGTGTGTGTGTGTTGGAAATAGCAAAAGGTAACATTCTCATTATATTTGGTCCTGCTTAGCTTAATCTTATGTCTGAGGACTGTGTTCAGGTCTAGATCCCACAATTATATTTGATTTAATTAAATAAATATTAACATCTCTGGCAGTGGGAATACAACAACTCCCTCAAAAGAAGAAATAAGTTTAGGGGATGGGGATGATGATGATCATTCCATTGTGTGCATGCAGCTAAGATTATAAACACTTACTATGTATTGTATAATGGGAATAACAAAAATAAAACCATTCCTTCCCTCAAGGGAATTATGTTATATTATATTATATTATATTATATTATATTATGTTATGTTATGTTATGTTATGTTATGTTATGTTATGTTATATTATATTTGGAAGACAACATATATAGATTTTAAAAATCAAAAGTTATTTGAGAGGGAGGAAACTAGCAGCTGTAAAGGGGGAAGGTAAGATCAGAAAAAGCCTCATATAGGAGTTGATGCTTGTCAACAGAGTAACCAGATGGGAACATCCAGCAGAAGGAGAATGTGAGATAGGGAGTTCCAGAGGAGGATTAGAGCTGAACAGCAGAAAAGACAGAAACACACACATACACACAAAAAAACAGACAACAGAGATATGCATATATACAGAGACAGAGAAAAGGCACATAGCTATACGTAGCAGTAGTGATGGATAGTGTGGAAGCTGATGAAGTCACTTTAGGAGAGAAAGTATAGAGAACAGAAGAGGCCCCACAGTTTGGGGGCTAGGAGAATCAGCCAAGGAAATGGGATTCCGTAGACAGGCCAGAAATACCACAGAGAGCAAGGTCGCAGTAGCCAAAGGAGAGAACATTTAGAAGCAGCAGGACTTGGGAAATGACATTGGTTAAATCGGTTCAGAAACTTAGGAGAGAGCAACTTCATTAGAGTTGTGGAGTAGGAAGCCAAAGTAGAAGAATTTTAGAAGTTATGGTCAAGAAATGGAAAAGGAAGACTGGATTTCTCTTTGTAGGGATGTGTCAATGAAACGATGATAGCCAGCCTTTATCTGAGAGTCTATGAGAAGGCAGCTTGAGAAAAGAGAAGAGGATTAACGGGTTTTAAGTGGTTGAGGAGCTCACATTGCTCATCCTTAACAACTCCTCTCCTTTGTATACCCCATACCGGGATCATACTGGACTTCTCCCTGCTCATAAACGTGACTTATGTTCTTTTAGGGTTTGGGCTTCTCTCCTTCATTATAGCTAGAATTCTCTCCTGTCCCTCCTGTCCCTTGCCCTCATTGAAATCCTTACCAGTTTAAATACCCACTCTGCCAATACCCTTCCTGATCTCCCTAGTCAAAAATATTTTATCTCTTGGATCTAGCCATAATCCAGTCTTTCTTTGGCATCTGTGTTTTACTTTGTATTTTAATCATTTGTTTACATGTTTCTATAATCTCCCTAAACTCAAGGACCATATCTTATCTTTGTATACTCAGTACCTATTGCAGGGTTTTGCACACCAGATGCTTAATAAATGTGTATTGAAAGTGTTATTGGTAACTATTTCTAAGACAACACAGAGTCATTTTTGCCCTAATATTCAGTTGGCTTTCTGGTGTATATTCTAAAAACTACATACTCTCTAAGCAATGACTTGTTTAATAATACAGTGAAAAATTTAGTCACCATATATCTGTTTTATGAGCACAAATGTACTTTTGGACTTCAGAGTAAAGGAGCAAAATTAAATTTAGAGCTAATTGCTCAATTTGTATGAATTTTAAGTCCCTTTTAGAGACACAGTGTTTCTCCCAATCTTTTTTCTCTCTCCCTTAATCTTATTGTGGCCATCACCATTTCCTTGCCCAACCTTTGCCTTATTCCAAACTGGTACTTTGAGTAATTTGATTTTTTACACATTATAACATAATTTTTATGTGCTGAGGACAAAGTAATTTAAAGATTAAAGTCACAAATTGATACTTTAGTTGATTTGTTTTATATAAAATTTACCCAGATTTGGCTGATACTCTAACATCATTTAAAAGTAGGAAAATGTTTTTAAAATACAACTTCCAGAATGTTTAAAGTAAACTCAATCTTTTCAGCACTTCTTAAATTGACCTTAACTTCACCACACCATTAATGCAATTTTTCTGACAGAAAAAGATGTAATTCAACAATAATTTCACTGTCGTAAATTTTTTCCAGTGGCAAATATATGTATCATCTTTTTTTTTTGCTTCCATGAATGTTCTGCATTTATTAGAACCAACATGAGGAAAAATCTTTTCATATAAATCAGATAGGTTCCCATTTTTCTCCCTCAGGAGACCAGAATTATCATGATTAAATAACTTGGGGTCCTAAACATTAGCTAACTGTAGTGCTTAGAAGAGTAGGTCATGGAATACATTTTGAAATTGCATTAAAGATTGTGTGTGTGTGTGTGTGTGTGTGTGTGCTTGTGCATGCCCACCTGTAACTTAAAGTACAGGCAAAACATTCCTTTGGGTAACATGTAATATCTAAGAATATCCAGTCATATTTGAAAAGAATATATTCAAGCAGCTATATGAAGCTGCTTGACATGTTATATAGTGTGTAATAACTTAGTGGTAACTCATTTTGTGACAGAGCTCAACTCAGTTTTTTTTAAAGGTTGTTTCATTTTAAGTTGTGATATATAATCAATGACAATTGAATATATTATTGTCATCTGAAAAAATGACAGGCTAATTGTTTTTAAATGTAATTTTTGGAGGTTTTTTCCATTGTCATCATCCATAACTATTTTTATTGAATGTCCACTCTGTGGGATGTTATACAGAATGTGCTTGAAAATGGAATTCAGTAAAAAGAATCTTTCTGTAGCCTTAGGGAGTTGGGATTCTAACATGAATAACACATTGTTTAGGACACGCTGATTGGAACTGCCCAACTAGAAATTTGGTGTGATGAGAGCTTGCAATTATTGTTACTTTTATGAGTTCCTGTATATGTGTATGTATGTGTATATATATATCCAGTATATATTTTATCCCTTTAGTGTGGAGATGAGAAAACTTTATTTTCAAGTGAGAAACTCTACTAATGAAAAAAAAAATAAAACCCTCATTAAACAAAATTCAATTTCCCTTTTTCTTTTGAGAAAAATAGAAACCATCCTGCTTGCCTGCTTTATAAATTAGATTGTTCAATAACTGTGTCTAGTATGACTTCTTCAGGGATATGTGATTTTTTTTAATGTCATTACTCCCTCTGTCCATAGAGACCCAACCCATCCATGCTTAATTGAGGAGGTTGATGAGTTCCTCTACCCTAAAAAAATGCATCACCTTGTGGCAAACTTTCAAAGCCTTGAATGAGAGACTTTGTCTCCTCTGTTGCCATCACCTTGTGGCAAACTTTCAAAGCCTTGAATGAGAGACTTTGTCTCCTCTGTTGCCAGAATTCTACACAAAACCTTTATCACCAGATCTATCAGATCTACAGAGCTTGATGTACCCTTCAAGAATGAATGGTTCATTTCACGCTATTACACTGAGACATGAGAATAGGATTCTAAGATTCAATAAACAGCTAATTTGTTTTTTTAAAATTCTGTTCTGTAGCATAGTCACTTAAGGGATAAACACAGACAAAGCTTTAAGGTTCTCTAAAGATCCAAAAGAGTGAGAGAAATCAATCATGCTATTTTAGGGGATGGGTAGAAAGCAAAAAAGAGAAATAAAAGCTAAAGATTTCTTAAATGGCTAAACATTGACAGCATTTGCTGTTCATAAAGTTGAAAAATTGCTTTATTCTTGAAGTCTTTCCCTCATTTTCAATTGAAAACAAAAAATTAGTTCTCTGTTTCAGGGAATATATCAATGCATTTGGCAGTAGAAAAGATCTCATTTCTTGGAGTAGTATCTCTTTCTTGTGGCCTTTTAGGATATTATTTAAAAATTAAATTATTAGGGTTTTGGGGGAAAGGAGTTCAGTTTGCATAATTTGACTCCTCTCTGGGTACTTGTTTAAGGGCTGGATGAAATGAAGTGGAAGGCTAGAGATTCTATTCCCCCATTTTAGAGAAAGGAGAAGGAATAGATAGCAGAATAAAAACTGGTTTTCTACCCGATTCTTTTCCTCAAAGAAAGTCTGTCTTTAGCTTTTTACCATCCAAAGCCAACGTAATCCATAGTATTTCTAAGCGTTAGATAATTTTTCCCAATTTGACCGGATTCTAGCTTAGAAACTAAAACCAGAAATGAGCCCTTTTTGTTGAGTATTTATATATTCTTTCCACAAAATGATCTTCATTTCATCTACTTTAGTTATTAAGCCAGGTTTCATGGAAGAAAGTGATTTTTAGTGGCATGGTAGGAAGGTACAATTAAAGGTTAATATCTGGTTTAATGTTAGTACATGGAGAAGTCAAGTAAAGGGTAATTATTTAAAAAGAATTATGGGAGGACACCATCATTTATGTGTTTTGGGTAGTTACCTTGTCTTCTGTATAAGATTTGCAGTTCTGCAAAGCAATTTGGGCATTTTCCCACCGAAATAAAGCTTCTCTGTGCAGGTAGAACTATGACGTGTTATGTACTTCTTGTGAGTAACACAGATTTAACCTAGACTGGGTTTTTGGAAACATAAATATAGCTATTTTTTTTGGCAAATAAGCCCATAAGGAAGCTTTTTCTGTGTACACAAATAGATGAAAAAGTATTGAACCTTTGATCTTCATGAATATCTGTTGCTTGAATAATTTCTCTCTCCCCTTTCTCTCCAAATATAGTACATTGTGGAATGCCATGGAATTACTCTTCTTCCTCAGTTTTTGGGCATGTACCGGCTTAATGTTGATGGAGTGGAAATATACGTGATCGTCACAAGGAATGTGTTCAGCCACCGTTTATCTGTTTATAGGAAATATGATTTAAAGGTGAGAACCATCTTGTGATTTAAAGGTAGTTGTCATTCACTTTTTATTCAGTTTAACATTTATTAGACACATATATAAATCACAGTGCCAAGCTCTTGGGATGCAAAGACAAAAATTAATCTTTGCTGTGCCCTCAAAGGGGTTGTGTTCTTCATGAGTTCATCTCATCTTTTTTCAGTCCATAGTGTCAATAACAGCAATAAGTTAGCAAGCATTTATTAAACACCTGTTATATACAAACCCCATACTAAATATTGGAAGATATAAAGAAAGGCAACATCGTCCCAGTTCTCATGGAGCTGATAATTTGATAGGGAAGAAAACATTCAAACAGTTACATACAAACAAGATTATACAGAATGATTTGGACCTAATATCAAAGTGAAGACACTCTCCATAGTTTGGGTCAGAGACAGAGGAGTCTTTCCTATTTCAGAACAAAAAAAATCTAGAAAACTAGAATAATTAACCCTTGTGGATTCTACCTAAAGACATTTCTACAGTTATTCGTGTATGAACAAAGTGCAGTTTGGATTGGAAAGGGAAGGCAGCAAGCATTTTTAAGTGCTTTTTAATATGTCAGACAGTATGCTAAACATTATAAATATTCCCTCATTGATCCTCACAACAACCTAGGGAAGAAGGTTGCTATTATTATCTTCATTTTATAATGTTGAGGAAACTGAGGCAGACAAATATTAAATGACTTGTCAAGGTCCATCCACACAACTATTAACTGCCTAACACTGGATCTGAATTCAGATCTTCTTAACTCCAAGCCCAGCAATCTATCTACTACAATACTAGTGGGAAAGATGCTTGCTAAATTAGAATAGATGCAAAGGGATGGAAATGAAATAAATTTGAATTTAATTCTGAATCTTAATTTTAAAAATAATATTTCATTAAGATTAGGAGGTAGCAGGTAATAGGGGCTTAATTATATCTTCATCTTTTAGAAAGCTCTATGGAAAGCCAGGTGGCACTGTGCATAGAGATTGCAAGGTGTGGAGTGAAGAAGATTCATATTCCTGAATTCACTAGCTGTGCGACCCTGGAAAAAGTCACTTTACCCTTTTTTGTCTCCAATGCCTTATCTGTAGAATGAGCTAGAGAAGGAAATGACAAAACATTCTAGTATCTTTGCCAAAACGATCCCAAATGGATCACAAAGAGTTGGACACAAATGGAAAGATTAACAACAACAAATGGAAAGCTAGTGTTCATTTTCACTAGTCTGCTTATGCGTGCTCTCTCTCCCTTTGTGTATGCATGTACACACACACACTTATGATTGAGATTCCCAATTCTGTCATCCCTTTTTATAGGTAGAATATCTGTGTTGTTTATTTAGTTTCTGGAAATATTTGATTCTGGCCCTGTTTTCTTAAATGGGATAGCTTGCACACATTGTCATAGCTTGTGACATATGATGGAAACATTTAATTTTACTTATATCTTTTCATCATTTTTCATTGGACATTTGTTAAAATTTGACTGAGTTGTCTTCCAGACACCTGATTTGCAGCTACTTGGAAATGAGGCTTCAATGAGAATCAAAAACCGTGTTATGTTTGAGGGAGGAAAGGAAAAACTAAAAACATTTGGTTAGATAGCTTGGGATATAGAGTGTAAGGAAACATTTTCCCCTGTGTCTAATATTATCAGCTTTGTTCAGCTGTTAAGAGTACCCTTTAAAAACATTCGACTTAGAAATATTAATTGTTGGGAATTAGGGTGTAAGGGGAGACATTCATGACATATGTAGAAATCCCTAAAGGGAGAAGAAGTGCTATGCCATTGCATCTGGATTTTTGGCTGTGTGTAAAAAGCCAGGCTGATGTTGCAATAGTTGCAATGGCTGCAAGATATGTTTGCTTTCTTCCCTCCCTCTCCTTCCTTGCATAAACACTAGGCTCTTGGACCATTGCATAGTTCTTTCAGATGACCAGCGATCCCAGGAAAATGAGAACCATGGAGTTAGAGACTTGACAGTTGCTGGTTTCATAATCACATGGTTCCAGTGTACTCTTGGGGGAATTATGGTGGCTCTTCACTTCCTTCTCTGAAACAGACCTTTTTTATCAGGTGGACCCAACTGTTTAAATGGTAGCTAGTATTTGAATAATTGTTTAAATTAGTCTCGAAAGCATCATGGCTTAGTGGATGGAAAGATGGTGTCAGGAGTCAGGAAGACTGAATTTGAATTCTTTCTCTGACAATACATAAGCTGGGTGTCCCTTGACAAGTCATTTGACTTATTAATGTTCTGGACAATTCCTGAAGGAAGAATGAGAGTCCCTGGTGTGGGTTTCTTTAATTTGCTTCCCAACAAAAGGTGCGTGAGTGCTGATCATGGAATTCTCTGCACCAATGAAATCACAGATCAGGTTTAAAAAAAAAAGGAGGGGGGGCAAACTGGAGACCACTTCGATAACTCATGTTGAAAACAAAATTTCTCGGACAATAATGAAGTTTTCCATGGCCACAAGTTTAGATTTAGAGAAAGACAAGAAATCAACGCTCGTCCCTAGGATATGGAGCCTTCTCTCAGCTCTCTCGTGAAACAGAGCAGGTGAAATGACAGCGGCCTCCTCATAATTAGCATGTGATCCTTATGACCGCTCTGGGAGATGGTGCTGTGATTTACCCCATCTGACAAATGGCTAGGCTGAGAGTCAGGTTTTCCTGTTTGTAGGTCCGGCCGTCGGCCCCTTCTCCCTCCCGGCACCAGATCCTTTCCTCCAGTCCTTAGTGACCTCAGGCTCAGCTTCCTGCTGGCCATCGTCCTGAGGTCGGGCCTCCATCAGGAAGAGCCCCGGGGCCCAGCTCCCCCTTTGCTCGGATCCTTTGGTTTGGGGGGTCCGCCATCCCTTGGGAAGACAAGACGGCTGTGGGGAGTGAAGGGGGTGCACACCTCCTACTGAGCGCACGCCGATCTCCCCCTGCCCGGAGGTTCTGATTCCAGATAACTGCTCAGAAGCAAAAACATGATCGGTGCCAGCTGTGATAAAAACGAGTGAGGGGCCGAACTGCTTTCACCAACGGGAACGAGAAAGAAAAACTAGCAGGTGCTTCTGACGCAGAGGAAGCTGAAGGATGAGCACAAGTGAGGGGGGAATGTGGGAGCACAGGCTTTCCCAAAGTTGGGTCCGGGTGCAATCCCTGAGATCCGGGGGAAGCTTCATGGCAGAGTCAGAGACACCTCTTGACAACACCCTTTGGGAATACTGGAATAGTCCACAGCCCATTTTACAGATGAGGAAACTGAGGCAAGCAGGGCGAAGTGACTTGGATGGGGTCACACAGCTGGTAATTGTCTCACTGCCACCAAGCCCAGCACTCTGTGCACCACGGTGCCACGTGGCAGAGCATCCAGGCAGCCACCCCAGAGCCCTCAGAAGCCCCCTGCTGGGCCCGGGCCCTCTCCCACCTCTGGCAACTAGTGTCTGTGCCACCGGGGGCGAGTCACTCCACCACAGCAGCCGAGGGGGCCTCCGAGTCCCTTCTGGGTACCCGGGCCGTGGCGTCGAGGGGCCTTCGGGACAGACAGCGACGTGTCCGGGTCTAGAAATCTCGTTTCCCACCGCGCCTCCCCTGCCCCCACCAAACAGAGATGTCCTGAGAAGAGCAGAGGCCCGGAACCCTGACCCGGCTCCTGACTTCCTCGTCGGCTCAGGCCCGAGTCGGGCCAAAGAACCCAGCCCGCAGCCGGGGCAGCCCGACCGTGAGAGGGCCCAGTCAGCGGGTGCGGGAGCGAGATTTGTGGTTGGGACGGCTCGTGGGCAGAGCACGGGCTCCCCCAGACACTTGCCGGACAGATCCCTCAGTCTTGGTCTGTCTCAGCTGTGAAATGGGGACGATGACGGTAGCCGCCTCCCAGTTAGGAACACCTCGGAAGCATTCGGCAGTCATTAGTGCACTTTATAAATGCTAGCTGTTGTTATTAGCTGATTAGGCGAGGGAGGAAAGCACAAGGAAAACAAGTCTCAGTCTCAGGAAGGTTTGGGGGAGGTGTGGGAATGACCTGAGAGAGAAGAGTACAAAGAAAACAAAGTGACTGGGCCAAGAGGTAGAGATTTGTGCATAATTTGTCCATAAGCCACAAACTTTCATCCAGCAACTTCCCTTCAAACCAGATCTCAGGTCTCAGTGGGTGAGGTCATCCCACGCCCCACCCACCCCAAGGTTTCCCAGGTTACCTCCAGGCCCTGCTCACACACAGAGAATGATATTAGGGAGCATGACCCTGTTCTAAAATGTGGACGTGGATTGCCATTGTACATGCTTTCATATACTTTTTCTTTTTCAGGGTTCTACTGTGGCTAGAGAAGCTAGTGACAAAGAAAAGGTACAGTAATGTTATAGTTTTGTTGTTTGATTTTTTTTTTTTCCCTTCAGTTCCTACCTGGTAGTGTGTCTGAGAATGGGTGAAATTATTCATTATATCCATCTGGCCAATTTCCTTCAATTCCCTTAGCCTTGACTCCTTCCTTCCTTCCTTTTTTTTTCCTTCCTGCCTTCCTCTTTCCTCCTTCCTTCCCTCTCCTTCCTCCTTCCTTCCCTTTCCTTCCTTCCTCTCTCCCTTTCTTTCCTTCCTTCCTTCTTCCATCTCTTTGCTCCCTTCCTTTCTTTCCTCCCTTTCTTTCTCTTTCTTTCTTCTTTCCTTTCTTTCTCATTCTTTCCTTCTTTCTTTCCCTCTTTCCTTCCTTTCTTCTTTGCCTTCTTCATTTTTTCTCTCTCTCTCCCTTTCTCCTCTTTCTTCTGTTTCTCTCTCTTCCATTATCATACTTTTTCTTCTCCCCCTTCAGCTGTTAGTAGTGAAAGGCATATTATGGAACAGAGCCTGGGATCCCATTACATCACTGCATTACTGAGGAATGAGATTGGTATTAACTTGTAAGGTATTGGAAAAGCAGAATCTCCTATTCAACATGCAAAGTGCTGATGAAAGCATTGACAGGGACAGCCCAAAGCCATGTGATGAAGAGAAAACTAGATGGAGAGTCACGTGGGCAGAGCTCCAGCCTTAACTCCATTGTTATCTAGGGATGTGATCCTGGGCTAATGCCTTCTATCTTCTATAAAATAATTAAACTAGATGTTCTATAATTACCCTTCCAACTCTAATCTTCCATAATTCTGTAACATTAAAATACATATATTTTTCTTTGTTTAAAAAATTGGATGACCACAGACATTTTTGTTTGTTTCCTCCTCCTCCACCAAGGTAAATTAATAATAATAACTGACATTTAGACACTATGTGTCAGGAACTACTCTAAGAGCTTTACAATTTTTATCTCATTTGATCTTTCTTTACCCTATCCCCAAGAGGTAGATGCTTTTATTATCCCTGTTTTATAAATGAGGAAACTGAGACAAAGAGGGATTTTAAGTGACTTACCAGGATCACATAACTAGTAAGTATATGAAGCTGGATTTGAAGTCAGGTTTCCTGACTCCATGCCTGGAACTCTATCCACTGAACTATTTAATTGCCTTCTACCATTTTTCACTTAAAGCTATATTGCAACATCGGCTTTTTAATACTTCATCCAAATGCTAAGCATAAACTTGTGTTTTCCTTAATATATTCCTTCTGAAAAATATCAGTCATCATATGATTTTAGAGGGTCTAAATTCATCATTCTGGTGACTTTCCAGTAGGGACCCCTCTTTGGTATTTTGTTTCAGTGGGTGCCTTTGTTACTGTGTCTGTACCCTATTATCTTCCTGTGACAATCATGCTGACAGCTCCAACATGCCCAAGAAAGACAAACTTTTTTGACCGCAGGCTCCCATACTCCTCTGAGCAAGTATTGCTAACAGGCCTCTCCTGACTCAAGATTTTGCTTTTTAAACCCATGAGAAATCCAGAAGTGTGGTGGGATTTTCTTCCCTTTCTCTTTCTCCCAAGGTGGGGAGGGGATGCCTGGACAGTTAAGGTCTATGAGTACTTCTCAGCCTTTTGACAAACATGCCATCCTGACTAGCAGCTGCTGAAGAAGAATTGGGTCCATCAGGACACTAGGATTGTCTGTGTCATTTCTCCTCTTTTTCTTCAGTTTATCAAGTCTCTCAAAACCACAGCAGGAACTGCCATATCTTGCCTCAGGTCCATCCATTTTGATTTCTTAGGTTCTGTCAATAGATGACTGGTCTCTTAAACCAGAAAAATAATATGTTCCTTTGCTTTGAAAGGGGAACAAGTGCTAAGGGAGAAGAGAAAGGAACAAACACTTGTCTTTCAGCATAGTTTGAATGTTTCATCTGAAGCAGGATGTTCAAAGATACAATTACCACTTTGTAGTCAGGAGGTTTTATGGGTCCTAATCCCATATATGTGCTCTGGGTAGAAGAAGGGACTGGGTGGAGCATTAGAAAATGTATTGTCCGGGCTAGCTTTCTGGAGGACAGGTCTTGGTCTCAGCAGGCTAGTCACCACAAGGATGGTCAGGAATAGAGTCTAAAATCTTTATTGTCTCCTTTACAGTCTGTTCACTCTGACCGACTGACCCAGTCCCCAGTTCTCTCAGCTTTTAAATACCCTATTGCAATTACATCATTACAGCGTACTGAGTACGTGTGAACTAGAGAGCCATTACATCACCATGCTAAGTACTAAGTATATGTGAACTAGAGAACCATCATCTCCTCAATTCCACCGAGTTAACACCTTGTTGTAAGTATTCTTGTTTCAATTATACTTCTCCAGAGTTCCGGCCCTCTACAGGAAAATGTGATTTAAAAGCTAGCTTCAGAGTTAAGAAGAAGGGTTCAAATCTTGCCTTTATTTATTGATTGTGTGTGACCTTGGGCAAGTTGTTTTACCTCTCCCTGCCCTGGGCAAATCCCTAACACTGAAAGTTGCAGAACAGAGACCAGTTCCCTTTGCCAATGAAATCACAAGTCTGATCCAGAATATATAAATATGGCACTGTTCATGTGAAATTATGAGGACTACAGCTCTCTCCTTGGTAGGCTCAGAATTCATGCATTAGTGCATAAAGTTTCCCCTTTTCCGTTAGTTCCCTTATCTCATAGAGAATAAAAAATAATATCTAAGATTTTCCCAAGAAAAATCCCAGGCTTGTAGGAATTATCTCCACCACCGCCATCTTAGTGCCTCCATTTTGTTTTCATATTAGAACAGAGTAGTCTGAGTTTTACAGGGGCTATAGTACGTATCCAAAGGATTGCCTTTTAGGCTTTGAAATCACCATGGCTGCTCCAGAAATAGTACAGATCTCAGAAGATAGGTAGTCTTGAGATTATCCTTCTATCCTTCTTTGGCTAGGAAACTTCAAAGCTCTTTCTCTCTCTAGAACCTCTTATCCTGGGCTGCTGTTTCTCAGGACTGAAGGGAGATCTTCATTCTGAACATCTTCTTTTAAGATTCAGCCAAAAGCAGAGTGGCTGATGGGAGTTATCCAAGAATACCCCAGGACTAGCCTCCATTGTAGTACTCTCCTTACCAAACACTTCAGCATCCTTTTGTGAGAAGGGGTCTGATTTTATGGCGTTTTATAGCATTTGACTTTGCAGCCAACTTTGCTAGAAATCTTGTATGCTCTAAAGTGAGGGCAGCTAGACTGAGACATCTTCCTTTAGTTACTTCAGTGTGGAATTAATCTGTCATTCTAAACTAGTTTCTTTTTGTAATTTCTCATTAAACTTTTTGGTGATAGCTATTTGTATACAAGTCTTATCTCCTTGACTAATCAGCAGGTAATGTGTTTATTCTGCTCACTTTGTGTCTCCTGTAGTCTCTAATATTGCATGTGGAACCTACTGGGCACTGTCAGTTTTTTTAAATTAAAAACTTAATCCTAGATTTTTGGACCTAAAGAGAACATTAGAAACTCTACTAGAGTGTGTGTGTGAACAGATAAGCCCCACATTTTACAGATGAGGAAACAAAGGTCCAAAGATTTCAAGCATCTTGTCCAATGTAAAAAAGCTATTGCTTTTGAGTATTTGAAACTATATTTATCACAAAATTGCCCACATAAATAAAAATTGTAATGATATGTCATTTTCAGGTTTGCCAAATGCTTTCCAAATACAATCTCATGTAGGTACTGTTATCCCCATTTTATACATGAAGAATCAGAAAAGGATGAAAAAAGGTGAAAATCTTTTTACCAAAAACATGGATTCATGAGAATAATAAACCCACCAACCCCCCTCAAAAAAAATACCCGGGAGAAAATATTAATCAATTCAAACTTGTTTTAGAAAAAACTAATTCTGGGTTGTCATTTTTTAACAGTAAACTAGCATTTTGGTACCATGTAGGCAATGCAACTGATTTGTGGGTGAGGGAGGAAAAAATTAAATTCCTTTTATTTTTCTAATTGAAAATTTTTTATACATTAACACATTGTACCTCATTTCATATTATTACATTGATATAATCTAGTTATATTAATAAAATTAATATTAATGTTATTAACATTATGCATCTTTTATATATTAACGTATACATTAGGCAACATTAATAAGGATATTCTTTGTACTGCAAAAAACATCTAAATTTGGAAAGCAGAGGATGAATGTTTTGAAGGTTATAAGAAATAGCAATATGAGCTTTGGTATTATTTTTATTTTAATATTGTGGTCATTTACTTGTAATTTTGAAATAAACATATCTACTTGAAGATATCTGCAAGTACAACCAAAATATTTAAAAGTAGCAGCAGCTAAACCATTCATGATGCTAAATGATTAATGGGAATTTTGAGAAGACCTTCATGTTTTGAATTGCATTTGAAAGCATTGACAGTGTCTTTCACTTTTCTTCTACATACTGATTTTCAGATTAATCATGAAGCATCTATTTGGTGTTAAGTGTTGTGTTTAGGGAAACACAGAGATTAATGAGACATTTATCCTACTCTGTTCTTGTCTCCTGATCAATATTCCTGACCCCCTAAAGCAGCATCATTTCTCTGTCCCCACAAGTAAGATAGAAAGCTCACCAAAATATAACTTGCTGACTGGGATTTGTTTATGTGAATCATTTTTTCCCCTTTTTGCTTTGGGGCTGCTAAAACACAAAATAAAGC
Source organism: Antechinus flavipes (assembly GCF_016432865.1). Classification (NCBI taxonomy): domain Eukaryota; kingdom Metazoa; phylum Chordata; class Mammalia; order Dasyuromorphia; family Dasyuridae; genus Antechinus; species Antechinus flavipes. The sequence continues at coordinate 58,832,728 of NC_067402.1, read as the reverse complement.
TCTACTCAAGAAAACCAGGCTCTATTTTAATTACTGTTCCACCGTATACTCTACCGAATTTATTGTCATGAATTTTTCATAGCAAGCCTCTGTGGCAGTGACTTAATTAGTCCTTGGAAATCTTCTTGGTTCTCATTTCTTTCCAATCATTACAACTGTTTCATGACCCAGTACTTTTAACTTGTTGATGACAAGTTCAGAAACTGTCATTTCAAATATTTGGTGATACTGATGTAGACAAGCCCCATCCCAGCCATTTCCACTTGACACGTCATTAGTGTGATTTGCATTAGCATAAGAATAAAAGGGAAGCTGATGAAAATAAAGAAGTGATATTTCAACAATGCAGAGATCACTTTCGTGGCAACAAGTATCAGAACTTGCATGTACAGATGTCTTGTATTAATTTTTTTTTTAAAGGCAAGTGTAGAGTGTTTTTTTTTTTTAACAGTTGTCAAATTCTGACAGCTGCTTTGACTTGTTTTATTCTTTTAATTCTTTTCTTTTTAATGGAAGGGCATCTTCCATTCATGGCTCTAGCAGTTTAGCCCCCTCTAAATGAGACAGGGAAATGCGTCGCTCCCCGGTGGTCGATCTTTTCACAGTTGCGCTGCCATTCCAATGTGACATCAAATTAGTAATTATAGCTGAGCGGACTTCTTTTTACAAATGACAGTGTTAGCGTGCTGCCAGCCAGCTAGCAGCTCAGCAGGGGAGCCAGGCAAGTAAAAAAGAAAACATAACTGGACTCACTTGATTTCTGGGAGATTTGACCCGCTGTTTAAAAAAAAAAAAAAAAAAGGCCATGTTCTCAGGGGTTTAGACAAACAAGCTTTCTCTTCATCTTCTACCGTGGCTTTTCTCAAAATAATATCCGATTTTATTAGGTAAAATAAAAGCCATAATAAAGTCCCAGTGTCACATTAAGAAAGTTCTTTTGAACGGATAACCAACAACCTAGAACCCATTTGAAAGAAACCAGCTGCCCCCAAATTGGCATATATCAGCAATAATCATTGTTGACACTTTCCGAATAGGTTTAAAAAATGCCTTGTCGATTCTTATGCATCGTAAATTGTGCCAGCGATTAAAGGACTGTCAGGCTCTGACATTTTACCTATTACTGTCTGAAGGTTACAGGAGAATTAGTGGCTAATAGCATTACAGCTAACAACACTTTCCTAAACCAGTTTTCGGCATTTCTTTTGTGCTCCTTAAATTGTAACAAATTATAATTAATTACTACCTTTATCTGATTCTTTGGACTGCCACTGAAGCCAAGGTAACAAGGATGGCAGTCTCTGGGGCACAATAGCACAGCAGTGGATCCTTGGGATCTTTCTTTCTCTATCAGTTAAAAAGCATTTCACATTTCCCTGTCAGTGGATGATTAGTTAAAGGGAAACTGTCAGGTTTCATAGTCCTAAATCCAACCTAAACCGTTTGGGGTTTTTTGTGTTTTTTTTCCCCTTTCTTATTCTCTGACTTTACATTCCTGCAAAGATAGAACTCCTTGCCAGCTGGTCAGTAAAAGCACCTAGTGTTGCTGCTTGGAGTTTTTAGATAGATAATCCTTCCCAGAATCCCCTGCCTAACCCAGTCCTTCATTCACCAAAGATTTGTGTTAAGCTTCTATTATAGATGAACACTGTGCTAGGGAGGGAGGATGTGATGACTGCCCTCGAGGAGTTTAAATTCTCTGGGAGCCACACACCTCTTTTACTGTCCTAAGTTGGAGACAAATACTAGTAATGTTCATCGGTTGCTTAAGACTGTTAAGATTCAGTTTGTTTTCAAAGGGCAATCCCCTGGAAAGCTGTTTTTAATTGGAGGGTGGAAAGGCCCCGTGAAGTGAACCTCATTGTCAAGACAGAGCTGACGTATAATCAATCAGTCCACAAGCATTTATTAAGCGCTTGCTCTGTAGATACAAAGAAATCACCAGAAGGTGAGAAGAAGCGCTCCTGCATTCCACTTTCAGATTTGCAGGATTGATTCCCAGAATTTTTACTCAGGGAGGTCGGAATGAGGGGGGAAGCAGAAGGAATGTTGAATGTATCCCCCAGTTTTGCGTCCAGATGGTACCACATGGGAGCGATATTTATCAAACCAGCCTGCATCGTTGTGGGATCCCACTGCTAAAATGGAAAACGGTGTCATCATTAAGAATTGCATAAGCAGAGGTGTCCTACACTCTGTAATTCTACAGCTTACAGCAGTGGTTCTCAAAGTATGGTCGAGAGAATCCTGGGGATCTCTGAAACCCTTTTAGAGGGTCTACAAATTCAAAACTAGTTTTTATTTCCAATATGGCAAATGTCTATAAATATAATCCAGATAAACAAAAATGCTTTGGAGAGATCCTCAATCATTTTTAATAGGATAAAGATACTGAAAACAAAAGTTTGAGAACCACTGGACAGTAACCAAACCTGGTGGAGCTCCCTTGGCTAGCTCTTCCTTCACATCCCTGCAACAAATCAAGTTAATAATGCAGAGGGGGGGTCCTCCCAGCCCAGTTGGATTAGCACTGTGCCTCAATCCCTCGCCTGTCACACTGTAGACACTTAATAAATGCTGAGTGACGGTTTGATATTTAACTTGGCTGCCCAGTCATACCCTTCCAGGGAATGGGTCAGGCCAGTCCGAATGGATAATCCCAGGCCCTCTCCACCATTCTGACCATGGCTTCCAGTGCAGTAAGATTCACCGGCCCTTGGCGAGGACACCGAGGAGTGCAGGAGAGTCTTTGTTTTTGCTGTTCAAAACCTAACCACGCTCACAGACTTCCAGCAAGGATGGAGAAATTATTGAGGAATTTAAAGTACAGTATACCAAGGGCCAGAATTATTCTGAGAAGCATTCGCCAAGCTCTTGCAGACCCTTATCATTTCCTTTTCTCCTCTTTCACAAATGTACGATTGATCCGTAAGACAGTGACAGAAACAAACTTCCTGAATTATCAGGCACAGTGTTGCCTAGATATTTTTTCTGCACACTAGTATAATATTAAAAAAAATCTTCAGAAATGATTATAATCTACTTATTTTGCATGTTTTCATTGCAGTTCAATTTGTCCCCAGCAAAGTTTATCCCAGAAGCTTCAAACAATGATATTCAATCTCATTTTAAATAAGGCAGTTCTTTTCTTAGAAGCTTGACAGTATTGGTATGGAAGGCCATTAATTATAAACATGATAATCACCATAACTGGCATTTCTATAGAGCTTTAAGTTTTGCAAAGTATTTTACATACATTATCTCAGCAATAGCTTCATGAATTAAATATTATTAGCATCCCCATTTTTATTAATGGAGTAATTGAAGCAGTATGCCCCAGATGATATTATGAATAAGTGTTTGAGGCAGAATTCCTTGTCATTCTGCCTTTCATAGGTTATATATCCTATATAGGTTATAGGTTTTATATCCCATCCTGCCTCTCATAGATTATATAGGGATGAGAAGGAACATAGCTATAGCAAGTTGTAAAATTACAGGAAGATATCAGCTGTTCTGTATTTCTGAATGATAATCATGTTGGAGCCAGCATTTGGAAGGGGATTGCTTTATTTCTATAGTTGTACTTGAAAAGATTTAGGAAAGACCTGAATTAAGAGATTCCAAGTCCCAGATGCCAGCCTACAAAGGATATGCTTTTGTTCTTTTGTGGAAATTAGGATGACTTGGTGAACTATCAGGCTGTTTAACTCAAGTCATCATTTTGCTTGTTTAGTCAAGTTTTGCTTTTATTGAGAAAGGAAGGTGACATGAGCATTTTCTTTGGGGCAACACCTGTATCCCCAGTGCTTCAGTATGAACTTTCTCCTTCTTTTCCAGTTTCCTACTTTATGGATTAGATTTGTAGCTGGAATATTTTTTTTGAGGAACAGAGCTCATTTATTGTAAATCTTTAGCAATCCAACCTGCCTTCCAATGGCCCCTATGTGCATGATGCTGTTAAATCAATTGTCTTTTGTATCGGGTCCAGAGTAAGTTACCTAAATATGCTCCATTATTGAATAATTTTGTGTTATATTTTAAGTGCAGCAGATACTGATTTTTATAAAAACTGTTGGCAAGTCCTCTGAATGGCTGGGTTCCAATTTCACATTTGATTTATCCTCTTTTATAAGTTTATTTTCATTTGAGTGAGCTTGGAAAAACACTCAGATCAGGAACATGCGCCATACCTAACATCAGACAATAATTAACACATATTTTATATGTTGTGCATGCAGCTCGATCTGTCACAATAACAGCCCATCAAAGGGACACTAACCAGTGATCTTTGACATCGTGGCTTACAATGAGACTTTTCAGAAATGGGTTGCCAAGTGAACACATGGAACAAAAATTCATTTCTTTCTGAAATCTGAGTCCTTTAATCAGAGTGCATCATGATATGTATTATCCTTTGCATTGAAACCTTCTGGTGGCAAAATCTTGTTTGCATTAAACACTTGAGTGTGACAGGAATGAAGCTCATTTTTTCATTTAAGTTTCCTTTCCCAACTGCAGCCCAACTGGGCTTTGCATTCTATAGGTCAGGGCTATGTGCATGTTGTAGGCACCTCCTTATATATTTTCGAATTGATTTTTTTTCCTACCAGTCCTTTTGCATTCTTTAGCGAAGATTAAAGTAAGGAAAATTCAAAATGAAGTTAATTATTAATTCAATAGAATGCTGGTATGTTTGGATTCTCTGATGCTTTTCAATGATAAAATCTTGTACACTTAATATGATTGGAATATTCTTATTCTATACTGAGAATTTTGCTGTTTTAAAATATTTGGGGCTTATTTAAGATAAGTTACTGAAGTTACAAGGCTCTTCAAATTTGGATCCCTTTATAATTTGCTATTGATTTTTTTCTTCATTTTAAACTGAACCTTAAAATTTACAGCATAAATTCAGTTCAAATAGGTCTTTATGTTAATACGTGCCAACTAGCAGTCATTTTGTTTTTAAAAATTCATTTTCTTAAAATGCCAAATAAAGTAGTTCATAAAACTAAACACATTTGTTACCTTTTTAAACTTTGAAAACCTACTAATGATTTCATCTTATTGCTTTACATCCATTTCAAATAGACAGACTGCAGCATTCTCCTGCCTCTTTTCTGGAAACAGCCCACTCGATGGATTCCATGACTTGCTTGGCAACTGCCTTCCATCCACAGACCTTGCTTTGCTGATTCAGCCCACAGAGCTGCATGGTCATTTCAGAAATGAGAGCAATAAATTTCACAGCTGTTCCTTTGGAATTTTTTTTGTCCTGTTCTACCCCAAGCTCTAGATAATTTATATCTGCTGTTGAGCTCAAGGAAGTAACCATTCAGTGTCTGGTTGGACCCAAAAACATTTTACTTCTCTTTAAATCATCCTTGTTACTTCTCTTCAGACTATGAGACCGTTTGTTATATGTGTACTAGAATCTCATATCCAGTTTTCTCAGGAAGCTGAGTCTGTGTTCATTTGTGTTCTTATCATATGTGTTTGTGATTCTCCATAAGCCATGAGAATAATTTCATATGGGTTTCAGATGAATAATTACAAGAGCTGATATATAGTGCTTTAAAGTTTACAAACCTTTCATGGCTATTTCATCAGTCCTTATGGAAGCCCCTGGACATGATGGAAGGGGAAGAAGAAGGGGAGAAGGAGTTCTACAAGTGTTAGTATGGATATTGTGCCCACCACCATTTACAGAAAGAATAAGCACCTAGATATTAAGACTCATGGAGTGATTCTCGTGATCACACAGGCAGTAAGTATTGAAGGTGTGATTTGAACCTAACAGTGGAGTACTCCTGATACCATGCAAACCCATTCTCCCTGCTTTCAGTGTGCTATGAATAATGGCATTCTTTGGTACTTGAAAAAATTTTTTTTGTTTGTTATTCTCAAACCTTGCCTCATTTCTTATCTGCTCTGAGACCTGTGGAAGACCTTAGCTTCAAAAGGCCATCCATCCAGAGCCATCTCCAGTAATCCTGTTCTTTCTCTGGCCATTGGACCTAGATATGGTGGCTTACAATGAGAGGGGAAAGTGAGGCAGGTGACCTTGCACAAGCATCCTTTACTTAAATCCAATTCATTTGCATACCATGCATCACCACCCTGATGTCATTGGTCCCTTTAGAAAACAAAGGACAAACAACAACAGTCTTGGAAATAGTTGAGACAAAAATAAATAATTCTGGTAACAGTTCCAGAGTATTTGTAGAGTGGCTTTACTTTTTAAAAGCATTTTCACTCCCATTAACTGATTTTATTCTCACAGCTGCCTTCTAAAGTTGATAGGATAGATATTGTTTTCTCATCTTACAAGCAAAGACACCTCCATGTATACCTAGTCAAGTCAATTGTTTTCAAAATATGATGAGTTTTAAATGGAAATTTTGTGGGATGGATTGTTGATTGGTTTATCAAAATAAAAAGATAAATTAGATCCTGGAAATTCTGGTTTAAGAAAACAATTTTATTGGAGGAAAGAATAATTATTTGAAATAATTATTCAAATGAATAATTCAAGAAATCTTTATCATCATGTATAATATTAATATATGTATAATACTGCTGACAATGTGGTCCAGGGATTGATGATTGTGTTTGTTGGTCCATCATTGTTCTGTTCTCTTCTCAGGACTCACATAGTCTCTGGACTAAAGGATGAGGGAAGCAACCAAACATAATTCTTAGCATATTGAATAAGCTGAGGCTTTGTGTCCCTTGGTTTAAGCAGCACTGTCACAGCTAGCATAATTAATGACACATAAAAGGTACTGATATGCATTCCCTCAAGTCAGTTGGAAAGTAAAGCCTCATGCTCCTAGGGAGGATTATAGCATTTTAGAGCTGAAAGGGAGAAAACCAAGTTCTAGGAAAATTTAACTTGCCCAAGATCAAAAAGATCCAAAAGGTTACATGTGGCAAAAACAGAATTTAAACCCAGATTTGTTGATCACAAACTCATTTTCCTTCCCATTGTATCATTAAGTCCCAAAAACTCCAAAGGAAGAAAATAGCTTCCTGAATTGTCATTCCATGTAGGAAGGAAGGGGAAAAAGAAAGAGTTTTTTTTCTACCTGTTTTCCAGATCCTATTTTTTTTTCCTTCTTCCTGTAAAGGCCTACTCAATGCCTTATCATGGCATGCAGACACCTTTGGATTATCAACTACTGTGTGCCAGTTGATCACAAGGTCTGATAGGTCCTATCAAGTTCTAAAGGCTCTCAGGAAGGACCCCGCAGTGGACACTGTCTTTCATGTGATTACCTAACTTAGCAGAGTTTGGTGAAAGCTTTTATCAGAAGGCTGATAACCATGTGTTTTTATTTTCAGCTCTTAAACTAATGATGATCAACTACTAAGGCATAGAGGGAATACCTCCATGAGATTATCAAGTATTTTCTTCTCCAGAGAAATATGAGTTTATTTCAATTCCCCTTTACCTAGGGTTTCTCAGCTAGCTCTCAAATCTTAGAACTTAAGGATACCCTGAAATTGTATTTACTTTCTACATGATTTACATCTCCTTTGATGTTTGTTGTTTTCTCCTCTTGCATGAATTACTTCTGCTGGTCTAGGGAGCATTGGTTTAATCTTTATGAATTTGAATTAATTGTATTGCAAACACAGATCCAATTTGTAACTTGCTGTCTATCTTCCTAGATCCTAGCAGTCATACTTACAGGTTTCTTTTGCTCATCAAAAACCAAATTCATTTCCTTCCACTTTCTCTGCTCAATGGCATTTTTTTTCTTAGGCAGACAACATAAAAGGGAAAATTGCAGTAATTTTCCTAATAATTCAGGTCCCACCTGCCCCTTTCCCTCTTCTCTTCCCAAAGAATCAATCCCTTGAACAAAAGGGTCTAAATTATCTGGACTAAGAATGACTCCATTTCTCTGAGCGCTCCTGTGTTTGTAAACATAGGTTTGGGGATTTCTAATGAGTTTATGCTCATTTTTAATTTTTTGTTTGCCATCTTTTGGGTCAAGTGCTTCCCTTAAATTTCCTTAAATTTCACTACGTTTATTATCAGTCTTCACAAGATTGTTGATTTAGACCTATGAAGGAGTTTAACAGTTCTCTAGTTCAAGTCCTTTATGGATGAGGAAACTGAGATATTAAAAGTGAATCATTCATTCATTCACTGTGTGCAGTTCTTTCTTTAAAAAAAAAAAAGTTCATGTTTTCCTAGTAAAATTGGCTCAACAACCACCTTGAACTTAGTCATTCTCAGACTGTTTAAATCGTGTTTATCTTCTCTACATAGTTTTACAAGTATTCATGGCCAAAATTTAGAGGTTAAGTTGGCTTGGCCCACCTTCGTGTTGCGCCTTCAGTATTTCCCCATTTCTCTTCTTTCTTTTCTGTGTCTCTGACACTTCATAAATGTATTGCAGAAGTCAGTCTGTCTTTTGATTTTTTTTTCAGCACAATCTCCCTATTATTCATCTTTGAATGTTCCTGGTTTTGCAAGGATAATTATTTTGGCAAGATCTTTAATATAATCAAGAATATAACACCATTTCAGACTTTTCTTCTCAGTAAATTTAAACCCAATTAGTAGGGTTTACCAAGAGTCAGAAGTGTATTTTTTTTTTAATTAGCAGCTCAGGATTTAGGGAAATGATTCAGTGAAACCATCCAGTGAGTTTCCTTTTGTCACTCTAAGTGGTTTTATTTATTTATTTATTTATTTTTATTTGATGTCACTTTCTTGGAGAAGAAATTTCTTTTCAGGAGCGATTGTTTTCCTTCAATTTATGTGTCTGAAAAAAGAACAACGTTCAAGGGTTCCTTAACAATACTATCCAAGGTCACAGACAGTGTATTGAGTTGGATTCCTTCCAACTAGAAGGAGCACATGATGGCTAGCTAAGTTGTTTGGGATTCATTTTTTTTAACTGTTTCACTCCCCTGGAATGTTTATTACATTCAGTGAAATGGGATACTCGGGACAGGTGTTTTAAAAGATGGGGCTGTTGCGCATTGCTTTCACACGTGCGCATGTGCTCATCATTCATTGTGGGGCTCACCCTGAGCCCTCCTTTTCCAAGCAGATTATGACAGCCATCTTTAGCCGTGCATTAGTTTGCTTGAGTGGAATCGAATTGCATTCTGAATCCCTTATTTATTGGAGGGGATGGACTTTTGCCATCTTGAAAAGTTTCCATCTTTTAAAAGACGCCGTTTTCCCGAACTCTGTCCAAATCGAATTAGAATTGCCTTCTGGGTGCGTTCTCCCAAGACCTGTAAGAGTTGTGTAAGGCGTCCCAAGCTCGGCGCGCTGGCTCCGTGCCAGGCAGCTGGTTCCGACCCAGGCAGCTGGTTCTCGGCACCGGGCTGGTGGATCGGTCTCTTGGAGCCGGGGCGCACTTTCTGCCCGCAGGGACCGGTTTGTGAGAAGGGGCTGAGGTAACGGGGCGGTTCTGGGGGGCTAGCTGCTTTTGTGCCAGGGAGAGGACCCCTCAAGGGCCTCCACTAGCAGGCTAGCCCGGGACAGAGTCGGCCCCATTTCTGTGAAAAAGTGAACCACGAGGAGGGGACGTGTTCATGATGCTCCTCGCCCTCCACTCCCAGAGCTTCTGCTGCCAGGCGTTGTAGCTCACCGGTGCCCCCTTGCGGTCGTCAAGACTCTTTGCTGCTTTTGTGTTCAGCTGTCACGGAATAACCATAATTTTTCTGTGGAATCCAATCAAAGAGGAACACGCCTTTTTCGAGCTCCTGACCCATTTTTTGCTTTTTTTTTTTTTTGTCTTAGGCCAAAGAACTGCCAACTTTAAAGGACAATGATTTCATCAATGACGGCCAAAAGATTTATATTGATGACAACAACAAAAAAATATTTCTTGAGAAACTTAAAAAGGATGTGGAGGTAAGAGGAATCGGTCTTGTTGGTGGCTTAATTTTACATCTGGGAACAATGCTTGATTCTGAAAAGGTTTTTTTTAACCCTCTGGGACAAAGTCTGACTAAAGAATCTGACTTCCATGACCAGAACTGTAAGTGTTGCAATGACATGGAAAGTGAAATATGCTTCTGGTTTGGGGCTCTTGAAATTAGAGAACCATGCAAATTAGGAATGAACAGAAAGTATCGAGGGACCTGGGTTCAAATCCTCCCTCTGACTCTTAGTGTCTGAATGACTTCAGCATCTATTTTGATCTCAGTTTCTCCATCTGTAAAATCAAAACATTAAAACAGTTGGCTTCTGAGATCCTATCCAGCTCTGAATCTAAGATCCTGTGATCCTGTGAAATTGCCTTGTCTGAATTAAGGAGGTTTATCAAGGCACTATTCCCAATCCTCATTTGCCTGTGTGTTACTTAATTATAATTATTTTAGGGGGATGGCCAGCTAGTAAGTCAGGGTTTCCTAATCATTTTTGTATCATAGACCCCTTGGGAAATCTGATGAAGACTGTCTTTTGATTTTTTTTTCCAGCACAATTTCCCTAATATCCATCTTTGAATGTCCCTGGCTTTGCAAGGATAATAATTACTTTGGCAAAATCTTTAACATAATCAAGAACATATTTTTATTTATTTATTTATTGGAATAATGTAAATGCATAAAACAAAATGTAAACAATTACAAAAGAAACTAATTTTATTTTGCTAGATATACAATCAGCAAAAAACCCAAGTTAAGAATATATCTATCAAAGATGAATCAAGACTCAACAGAAACCAATATAAGCTCCAAGAAGGGAAATTCAGTTCAGTCACACAGTTGTTTCAAAAGGAAATAATTAACTATTTCTTTGAGTCAATCCTAGTTTTGTTTTGTTTTGTTTTGTCTGTTATAATACTCATCCAAGTATTATATATTTGGCATTTAAATGGCCTCAGTATATACTTTTCTTTCCTTCATTCCAATATACTCAGTTTCCCAAATAGTACAACAAGCAAGTCTCAAGAACATTTTCCATGTGAGCTGCCTGAGAGAAATCTGCAAAGAAAAACAAGAGACATTTTGGAAACCAGGGGGAAAAGAGGCAGGGAAGGAAGCAGCATATCAAAATGGATCCTTCTCCCCTCCTCTCTCCCTCTCTCCCCACCCCCTCGATTTTATTTGAGTACTTAGCAGACATGACCAAACTTCAGACTGCTAAACTGGAAGAGGAAATGTTTAAATATTAGTGCAGAAATCTCTTTCCAAAGAGACTTTGGGTTAGGTTTTTGTTTTGTTTTTTCTTTTGCACTATGCCCCTTTCCCTTCTCTCAGACTGCCCCTACCACTTATGTATATCTGATATTTAATACACATATGAAGAATCCTCTTTCAAAATTATTATTTTCTTTTCAAGACAACTAAAAAATATTGTTTACTTCTGTCTCATTTTATTGGTTGCGGGGAAATGGGGTATTATAAAGTCTCATTTCTACTCTCTTATGAAAAATATGTGGAAAATATTTAAGAAATAAACTGGGACATTGTTCAGAGCAGGCATTTTCTTCTATTTTGATGCGTTCCAAGATAATTCAGAGAGAGTTCCAATTGAGGCAATCATTATGCCAAGTTGTCCTCAGCTGGGTTTACATATTCTCTTATTAAATAACTTTTTTTGGAATAACCTTTGGTTTTGAAATAATCTTCCTTAGACCAGAAAGCATAGCTGCTGCTTAGAGGTAGGTAAGTCTTCAGGCTCTGCTAGTTTTGAAGGACTAACTGGTAGCTTACATTCCATTTCTTAAGATATATACATATATGTATGTATATATGTACATATAGAAACATATAGATGTAGATGTTCACACATACATACATCTCCTCTAGGCAAACAAATCAAGAAATATTAAAACCAGATTTTCCTTGGAAAGGCATAAGGTTCTGAGATATTAATAGACTATAAACTCCACAAAGCCAGGAGCAATGCCTGTTATATGTTGTTATTGTTAAACCATTTCAGTCATGTCCAACTTTTTGTGATTCCCATTTGGGGTTTTCTTGTCAAAGATTTTGGAGTGATTTGCTATTTCTTTTTCCAGTTCATTTTAGAGATGAAGAAACTGAGGCAAACAGTGATTTACTTCCTTTGAATTACCTCCCCATCATCCCTACACTTGATCCATATAGAGGTTGCCATTTCAAAAGTACTGAATGACTGATAGAGATTCATAAGTACACTTAAAGCATAATTTTATTTGTGATGTTTTAATTAAATCCTTAAAAATGTTTGAATACTTACTTTACTAATCATAAGTAATATGTACATAGTACTTGATGATTTATCAATTGCTTTATAAATATAGTCTCATTTGATCCTTATAAAAACCCTAGGAAATGCTATTATAGGTGCCTAGTATTACCCCCATTTTACAAAAGAGCAAACAGTGGTTAAGTGACCACTAGTTCAGTGTCACACAGCTAAGTGACTGAGGTAAAATTAGAACTTGGATCTTCCTTTCTCCAGATTCAGTGCTCTTTCTCCACTTTTCTCTATATCTTGTTGAAGACCTCTAATGTCAGTTATTGAGAAAGGGCAGAAGTGTTTAAAACAAACTTAAAAGCTCAATGCTATATATATTTTTTCTCATCCTGTCATTAATGGAAATCAGTCTTCATGTTTTCAATAGCTTATTATTAGTGGTGTCCATTTGATTATATAATTTTTTAACTACCTGTGTTCTACTGTGATAATGAGTAACTTTCCCTGAGAGAGGCAACAAGATATGTAAGGCAAAGGAATGAATGGGCTTAGATCCAGGAAGACCACTTCCAGTATTTAGCTTTATGACCCTGGACATAACCTCTCTTCCCCTCAGTTTTCTCACTTGTAAAATGTGATAAATAATGCCATCTACCTCACAAGATTGTTGTAAGGATCCAAAAACTTTAAAAGCTGTTTACAAATAACCTTATGTTCATATGTTGTTTATTATTTATAAAAAAAGCATTTACACACATTATGTCAATATAGCCCTTCAATCACCAGAAAACTAAGAACTTTGGGGATAAAATAATCTCTTTATTTTTAGCTTTTGTTTGATGACAAACTTTTGAATCTCCCATATGAGTTTCTAACCAAATGAAATTGTTTCCTTTACTCCCTTAATAGATTAACATTAACAAAAACAGTAATAATTATAATGCACTTATAGTTTTAAAGAATTGTAAGGTTCACAAAGTACTTTACATTCATCATCTGTTTGATTCTCACAAAAACCCTATAAAGTAATTAAGGATAGATATTATCCCCATTTTACAGATTAAAGAAAGGGAAGCTTAGAGATAAGGACTCGTCCAATGTCACATGGCTAGCAAATATCAGAAAAAGGATTTAAGCCCAGGTTTTCTGACAAGATCAGTGCTTTTCCTCTAATGCTGTGATCCCCTCTTTTAGAATAAATTGGTAGTATCTTTCGATACTTTCAGCAGTCTCTAGCTCTGTATTTGGTTGATAGACTTTGATATTTTTAATATTAAATAAAACTTCTTTATCATTGCTAAAAATTAAGGCTAAGTTTTAAAGAGTTCTTCCATCAAAAATATCTCAAATGACAAAGCATCTAGTCAGTTTTAAATTTTGGGAGCAGAAACATTAAATTTAAATGCAGACAATTATAGTGAGTCTGGCATTCGATCCTGATAACGAGAGGTCAGAATTTAATCTCTCTCTCTCTCTCTCTTTCTCTCTCTCTCTCTCTCTCTCTCTCTCTCTCTCTCTCTCTCTCTCTCTCTCTCTCTTTTTAATACTATTGTTATTATCTAAGTTTCTTCCTAATACTCCTATTTCGCTAGAGGGACTGACTGATTTCTGCATAGTTATTTCAAATAAATGGTTTATGGTTTTAGAAGTCATAATTTTGTGGTTACAAATGGGAGGGAAAATCAACTGGTGATCTTACTGTACTTTTCCCCCACAAGTAAAGTCCTTATCAAAAATTAGCACACTAAGCATGATATTCTATAAGAGACAGTCTTGGAAATAAATGCCCACAAATGATTTGACTTGTTTGTTTTTTTTTTTTAATCCTTTCCCCAGGGAGTTATTTCAAGCCACCTAAAGCAAAATCAGCTTTCTTTATTCATCTTCTGGTGTGCTTGATTATTGAACCTAAGTAGCTGTTTTTCAAGGTCCAAATAAGAAAGAAAGCTTCTTAATTTAGGGGCCATGAACTTGAAAGTATACATACACAACTGCATTCATTAAAAATTGGTTTTCTTTGTAATTCTCTGTATTTTGCTGGTAAAAGCATTATTCTGAGAAGGGGCCCATAGGCTTCATCACACTATTTCCAAAAAGATCTATGACAAAAAAAAGGTTAAGAATCCCTGCTCCAGGAAAAAAATTAATAATATCTTCGCTAAATGATTGTCATTTAGCCAAGTTCAAATATTTTTACTTTTCTTTTTAAAAGCTAGATTTAAAGATAAATAAACAAGTTCTACTAATATGTATTAGGTTTGTATTAAATGGCCACTATGTACAATACTGTGCTAAAAGTATAAATACTTTTAGTATAAATACACAGCTTTAAAAAGCAAATGAAGAAAGCCTAGACATTTAAGAAAAGAAAAAGCCCTGTAGTATGAAAGAAGAAAATGCACTTTGAAAACTCGGAGTGGATTGTTCTGTGAAGGAAAGGGTCGGGTATTGGAGAGGCCAGGAATTGGAGATTACAGTTGCATCTCTATTCTTTCAAATAAATTTTCTAAAGGATGATTATTTTAATTTTTAGTAAATTCCAATCAGGTTGATTGCTACATTCTTTCTGTTACACCAGATGTGTTTCCAGGAAGGTAATGCAAAGCAACATATAAATAAAAATTTCAAACTAAGTCTCTTCTAAAAAGTAATCTTTCAGCTATTCTTGTGCCTTGTACTTCTCTTCTTATGAACTTTGTTGCAGTGTTCCCAAATAGGTAGATCCTGCTTCAACTTAGGGCTATATCTTCTAGAAGATTTGGGGATAAAAGAAATTAGAGTAAGGGATTGAGGTCCATAAACTTCTTCTTCATATTTTAATAAACTTGTTTCAATAAAATTGGATTCCTTTGTAATCCTATGTATTTTGTTTTTATGCATCTGAGGAGTGCATACTCTTCACCATATTGCCAAAGGGGTCCACAACATACCAAAAAGTTAAATACCCCCGAATCAGAAGGTAAATTAGAAACTAGCCAGAGTGGGGAGGAAGAAAGGCTTGACAAATGATTGTTCTGAAGATGGAGAAGAGGAAAGTACAACTAGGAAATCCTGAAAGAAAATAACAACCCCAAGATCTCTGAGCTCTTATGTCTTTGCAAATAAACAAGCAGAGTCCATAAAGTTGAGTCCATTACTTCAAGTGGTCAGCTGAGAAACTGTTAGAAATTAGTAGACACTAGAAGCAGACCACCACTGGGAAGAATTGGCCTCCCAGCAGCTCTTACAAACTGCCTTTGTCTTGCTTTTTTCCTTGTCCCCTCCTAAACTCCAGCTTTCAGTGCGCTGTGGTTTGGGGATACCAGAGTTTTAACAGAAATCTTCAATTTACTCACAGCATATTCATTTTAATGAGATCCAGAAAGGGTGACTTTTTTTTTTAAGTTGACAGGAAAAGAGCTATCCAGCCAACCCCCTTGGCTATATGCTTCTTCCTCTACCTTCAGTTTAACATTTTAAATGCAGATGTTTGTTATAATATAGAGCCTCTCTTGGACTTAGCTGTGTGGCCCTGAACAAGTCAAGTTTAATTTCTCAATCTCACCACCTGCCTCACTTCTTAATAGGCTCATAGGTATTTCCAAAGGGGTCTGAAAGGTTTAATATTCCTGAATTAGAGAGTCAGTAGGGACTAGCTGGAAAGAAACTTAAAAGCCATCAAGACCAAACCTTTCAGTTTACCGATGAGGACATTGAGTCCCAGGTGGGTTAAGCAATGGCCCCAAGATAATGCGTTACAGAGGGAGGATCACAACCTCCAAGTGACCTACATAAATGTGAGTTTTCACTACTGTTATTATCATTTCTATCCAAATGGTAGGTCGGAAAGAGCTTGCATGCTTACACTTGCATGTTTTATTGCTGTTTTCCTTATTACCATATTGGGAAAAAATGTCATGTTTTACCCACTTGAGAACAAGGAAGTACTGGATCCCACCTCCCACCCCCCCACTCCCCACCCCTCACCCCTGCTGATATCAAAACTGGGCCATGGGATCAGTCAGAGGGACTGATAATGATGATGTCATCCAGTTTAACTCCCTGATTTTTTACAAATAAGCAAACTGAGGCAAAGAGAGGCTAAAGCTTTAACCAAAATGACCCAGGGAGTAAATGACTGGAGCGTGCTTTGATTCTAGGCCTTCCGACACCAAATCCTTATTGTTTTCTGCTCTACCAGAAGTGTTTTTTCCATTCCTTTAGTGTTTTGCCTAGTAGGTGTGCCTAGGAAGTAACTACATTTTTATCAATTACGTCACTATTTTCCTGCTAAAAGAGGCTGTCCAGAAGTAGTCTAACCAGAGGCCTCAAAGCTGGGAATGTAATTTCATCACAGACCTTGGGTAAACGTTCCAGGCTGTGGGTCCCAAACATAGGCCCTGTCTTGGTAGGAGCCCAAGCCTAGTCCCTAGAAAGGGGCTTAGAAGCAAGATGGAGCTGGGAATGAGTATTTACCTAGAACGTTATGGTTGACTAAGCACTTCACATCTGTGATCCCTTTTAATCCTCACAACAGTCCTACGAGACAGGTGATGTTTTTATCTCCATTTTACAGATGGAGTAACAGAGTTTGAGAGACTACTAGCAACTGTTGTCTTATTTACACAGTGGATGCTAAAATGCCCCCCTCTCCCTTTATGGCAGAGTCCTGTGTTTCTGAAAAGTTGGCACTATTTGGCACTCTATAGAACTTAGTGGTTCATAGCAAGATGAAAGAGATTCCTTGATTTAAAACTAAAAGCCAGCTTGTGTAGCTCTCATTTTACAAGTTTACTGAAATCCCTGAAGATCAAATTATTTGCCCAATTATACAAATAATAGATAGTAGGGTCAGAATTTGGACCAGTTGGACTTTGGCTTCAAACTCAGTGTTCTCTTCACTACATCATTCTGCTTTTACTGTAATCACAGATTCTTAACCTTTTGGGAGGTCTTAACCTTTGGGGGACCCCTTGAATAATCTGGTAAAATCTGTGGCCTCCTTCTCAGAAAAAAATGTTTTTAAAAGCATAAAGCACAGAACATAGTATTAACAAGGAAGCCAATTATTTTGAAATAAGACTTATTACAATATTTCTTACAAACTCAAGTTCAGAGACCCAAGATAAAGAACTCTGTCTTTTGACATGCAGTTCCTGGGTACACATCCCTCATCTGCCGCTGATGAACAATATGCTCTTGGGTAAGCCTCTCTGGACCTGTTTGCTCATCATATTATAAAACTATAGCATCATAGAGTTAGAGGTGAAGGTCATCTGTCACCCAGCCTGGGTGCAACTCAGAATGCTTCTAGAGAGAACCTAATTATCATCCTCCAGCCATCATTTGGAGCTCTGTAGTGTTAAGAGAGCTTATACCTGCCAAGTTCATCCATTCCAATTTTGGGCAGCTTTAGTAGATAAAAAGTTATATTTATCTGAAATCTTAGTCTCTGAAACTTCAATAAGGAGTTATTAAGTGCTTCTTGTGCCCATTTACACTTAGTCTGCCCTCAGGTAAAACAAGTGTAATCCCAAAAAGCAAAACAAATGTAATCACTTTTCCACATAACAGCCCTTCAAATATCTAAAGGCAACAATCATGTCCCCTGTAAATCTTTTCCTCTCTGGTTCATTCAACTAGTTCTTATGTAGCAAAGTTTCAGTCCCCCTCTCCATCTGGTCTTCCATAAGGCTTGCTCAAGATTATTCCTTTCTAAAATAGTCTGCCCAGAATGCGCAAGATTTCCTATGTGGTCAGAAGATGGCAGAGTACAAAGTCATTCTCACCTCCCCTTCATTATGGACATTATGCTTCCATCAGTGTAGTTAATTATAGTACTTGCATGATGTACTTCACATGGATTGTTGTGCTCATTGAATGAGATAATGTATGTAAAGCACTTTGTTAACCTTCAAGTACTACCTAAATGGCAGTGATGATGAGGATTATGATGATAATTAATTTTCTACTGATTTTCAGGAAGGTATGTTAAATTTGTTTAGATCCAGCTGGGTCTATGTGCTGGCTCCATTTTGGGCAAGGCAGTCAGCAGAAATATGTGCGTTGTCTATGAAGCTAGATTTGAACTCAGTTCTTCCTGACTGCAGACCCAGTTGGCTATCCCAGGTGTTGGTTCTCCTCCCTTCCCACGCCCATCCCCATTTCAGTCAAGAGTGAATCAGATGAACTAGTCTCTGATCCCAGCTCTGACACTTTTTATCAGTGTGCCTTGGACAACCACTTAATCTCAGATACTTCATCTGTAGAATGAAAGAGTGATATTGGCTGATCTCTGAGGTCTCTCTCAGCTCCAAATCTGGGATGTTCTCAATAAAATAATCAGCCTATAAAAAAATCGGTTAAGGCAGAAGGAGATCATCGGAGCAGAGATATAGAACTGAACGTAATCCTTCTTGCAATTCATAATGCTAATATTATTGTCATTCAGTAACTTTCAATCATGTCCAACTCTTCATGACTCCATTAGAGGTTTTCATGGAAGAAATACTAGTTTGCCATTTCCTTCTGCAGCTTATTTTATAAATGAAGAAACTGAGACAAATGATTAACAAATGATTATCTAGATTTACCTCACATAGCTAGTAAGTGTCTGAAGCCAGGTTTTACTTCCAGCTCCAGCACTCTATCTACTGTATGTAGTTGCCCAATCTTCCAGCATGATAGGCAGGAAAAGATGAAGAGAAGAGAAGCTAACCTCATCTTTTCTTTTGAGAAAGAAAACTGACAAATTAAATATGTGCCAGTCTTTGCTGGATATGTTTTATCTTGTCTTACCATATTAAATACTCCCCATTCTTGATGATGTATAAATGCTTTTATCTGCTAAAAATTAGACTTCTACTTGGTTTCAATTAATCACTTTCATAAAATGTTTGTATTCTATTTCTCTTTCCTCCCAAAGCATTTAGAATGATACTGTGGGATTTTATGATTGAAGGGCAAAAGTAGTAAATAGAAGCTAAAATAAGAGTTAGGAAAGAAGAAGATAGGGCACTGTTAGTTTATTAAAATGAAGCTTTTTAAGGAAACACTTGTGGGATCAATGTCTCTTCTAAGGATGAGGAAAGAAGATGACAATAGATATGGCCTTAAAGTCCCCCTCTTAACTATCTTACTTTTAGGCGATGGGGTTAAGTCAGAATGGATAAAGCACCTCACTTAAAGTCAGGAAGATGAGGGGAAAACCCTGCTTTAATCTCCCTCAGCCTCAATTTCCCTCTCTGTAAAATGAAGATGATAATAGCACCTACCTCACTGAGTTGTTGTGAGGATCAAATGAGTGAGCTAACTCATAGAGGCCCTTTACAAATTTTACAGTACTGAATAAATGTTTACCAATATAATTAGCTTTTGTTATCATGAGAGTATAAGGTGGATCTTGCTTTCAATTCCAAGGCTGAGCTTCCTCAGTATTAAGGAAATTGCAACAACAACAACAACAACAAAAAAAAAAAAAATCCAAGAAATAGAAAGCTGTTCCTTTCTTCTCTACTCTTAGCTTTCTCCCATACTCCCAAACCTTGAAAGCTCAGCCCTGTATCTTTACTAAGAAAGCCAATTTTATTTTTCAACTTCTGACAGTAGAAACCTGAGGACAGTCAGCTATTCTGTATCATCCTAATGGGGTGAACAGTCAGTTCTTCAAGGTCTGGGTCAAGTCCCGTATAGGGTCGTGTGCATAATGGTCAGAACCGAGTTGGAGCCTGTAAGGAGCCAGCAACCAGAGGATAGAACAGAGGCTTGAGTGATGTAGCCTAGCTGTTCACCTTCAACCAGCAGGTAGGCAGCTGCACCTTCTTTGTCCTGTGTTATTTTTTAGAATTATAAACCTATGCCTAAGGTCGATTACATCTACCAGATCTATCATGGAATTCCAGCAAATCCAGATGAGTTAACTAGCAAAGAACTACACGGCCAGACTCGGATCTCTTTCCCCAAAGTCCCTTCCGTTTCCCTTCATTACCACACTTGGCCTTTGTCGTACACTGAATAGGGAACTGTCTGGAAGGGAAGGAAAGGATATGGTAGAGTTGAAATCCTCAGAGAAAGCAAACCACTTTCAATACTGAAGGGAAAACATCAGAATGACTGCTTAAAACCACATGTTTGCCCTATAATTTGGGACATTTGGGCTTTTACTTATTTGCAGGGACTGATGGTGGGTGGGAGGAAAGGGGATACAACATAACAATCTGTCCTCATTGGGGTTTTTTAGTGAGATTAAAAGTAGTTTTAAGTGTAAATGGTGCAAACCATATCTAAAGACTCCTGGTCCAAGCTACTTGGGAGGTCCAAGATCAGTGGACATTAGTAATTCTTCACTAAGAAGAAGAAAAAAATCTCATAAGGAAAACAAATAAACAAAAACCATCTCTTAATGTTTTTTTCTGTGGCACCCTGGCCTTCTGTGCATTGTTGTGATCTAGCCTAAAGATGACAAATGTATACATTGCAGTGCCCAGGTTTGCTTTTTGGAGGAAAAAACACCACTTCTAAGCCAGCCAGAAGTGTGAGGCAACATTCTTGGCCCATGAGACAACCTTAGAAACTAAGGGCTCTCATAAATCAAAACATGCTCAGAGGCAACTCACCACCTTTCAGGGAAACACTCATCTTGCCTCAGGAACCACCGTATTCTCACCTGTCCCCATCCCCTTTAAAATATTTTTCCTCAGCTATTGGGATTTTTTTCCCCCCGATCTTGATTTTTTAAGTTTTTAAAAGCCTTTTTTGTTCACACTTGGGTAACTCACAATGGTGTAACATTACCTTTCACTCCTTCTAGTTTCTTGCCCAGCTCAAGCTCATGGACTATAGCTTGCTGGTTGGAATCCATGATGTTGAGAGAGCAGAACAGGAAGAAGTAGAGTGTGAGGAAAACGATGGTGAAGAGGAAGGGGAAAGTGATGGGACCCACCCTATTGGAACTCCTCCAGACAGTCCAGGAAATACACTCAACAGCTCACCGCCCTTAGCTCCTGGTGAATTTGATCCAAACATCGATGTCTATGGGATAAAATGCCATGAAAGTAAGCTGAGTTCCTAAAAACTATTTGTTTACATGTGAAATGTTATAATTCTTGCACGAAACTTTTTTTTTTAATCCTTAATTTGACTAAATAAATGTGAATTGCACTCTTTAACATATTCTTCAGAAGTCTAAACAAGTTGATTTCAGAACAAGGGAATGTTGAAGTATGTATAATCCCCGTTTTTCCAAATTTAACAGTTTGACTTTTTAGGCATGATGTCTGGGGATAGACAAGCTTACTTATTGAGCTAATTTATGCTGCCAATACCAGGAGATCTAAAGTGCTTTATGATGACCTTAAAACTTTTCCTACTTCCTATCTTCTCCTATCCAACAGATACTAAGAATATAGTCAGTTCTGATGAGAACTTTTACTAAAGATGTCCTTGGATATCTCATATCCATAAGTTAATAGCAGATCCTCTTTCCTTCATATGAATATTGAAAGGACTGAAAGAATTATCATTTTAGCTTCACTTAATTACATGAAACAAGTCAGAAGTCCTTTCCAGAGACCAGCAAAAATAAAATCTCTTTCATCATATTGTTGTAAAAACCACATCAGAATGGACATATCAAAGGAAGTTGGCTTTGTTTTGATTCTGTTTGTCAAGTTGCTTTAGTAACAGAAAACCGTGTGGCCAAATATTTTTCCTTTTGTACATTAGTGAAACAATTTCTTTGAGACTATGAATTGAAAATAGACATCATCTTGACTGGTTCCCTTTTCTACTCTTTTATAATATTAGTTCTCTGAGGTTGTTGATAAACCAGAATGAATCCCTTGATGATATGTAGATTCCAAAAACTTAATTATTCAACACTTATTTGAGAAAATTTAAATTTTTGTCATTGATATAATATATTTAGAGACAGCATTGAGCATGAATTTGAACTTATTAGGCTATAAATACTCATGTATATTTAGACACATACTTATTTACACATGTACTTGTATATATAATATTTGTATATGTGTGTTATGAGAAAGGAAAATGCATATGACTATTTATAGTAGTAGTTTAAACTTCTTTTTATTAGAATCTGTTTCTGACCCCTTCCAATGTTCCTATTCCTTTAAGATGTTTTATATATATATATTATTTTAAAAATAAATAAATATATTTTTTTAAATGCTTAATATGTCACTTTAATCTCTGTCCTTCCCAACTGGTTGTTTTTTCTCCTGCCATCATTCCTCAGAAAAACTTTCACCCCTCTATAAGTTCTACTTTTCATTGCCTGCTGTCTATACTATGGAAGGGATAAAGCTCATATGAAAATAATTGTTGTTACCATTTTGTTATCATTCTTTTTCAGATGCCCCTAGAAAAGAGGTCTATTTTATGGCCATTATTGACATTCTTACTCATTATGATGCAAAAAAGAAAGCTGCCCATGCCGCAAAAACTGTTAAACATGGCGTAAGTCTTTGTTTTTTCTTTTCTGTCTCTTTCTGAGCTCTTGGAATTGTTTATACCTTGGTGAAAGGTGGGATTCTCCAGGTGGTCTTCCTCTTATGGAAATATAAAGCAGTGTATGTTATTGAACACCATATTATGAACCTACAAGTACCATCTTCTAATCCCAGGGCATATATTCCCTTTTGGCAAGTCACTTAAATTCCCTGTCTTAAGATGTTCACTCTGCAATCTGCAACCTATTAATAGGTACATGCATCACTGGGACATTATATGAATTCATTAGCTCCTGTTGGGAAAATGCTTTGAAAATGTAAAGTGCTGAGGATGTGTTAAGAATTCTAATATTAAATGTTCAGAATTAAGGTGCTATTGCATTTTTAATTATGGTATTCCCTGCCCGAGATTGTACCAACATGTGTGGTAGTATTTTTTTTTTTTACCTTTCAAGGGATTTCATTTTTGTTTGTAATTAATCTTTCTAAAGTGCTAAGCCAACAAGTTACTGGGTGATAAAATTCCTTTTCATAATTTGATAATTATTAAATGATGCTTGCATTAAGGGACCCTTTTTTTGGCACTGTGGGTGAACTAAAAAGCCATGCAGATGAACTTAAGTACTGCAACACCCATAAAAAACAGGAGTTTTCTATTTGGAGTCTATACACTTGGCTTCTTAGTTTGTTTTAATTTGGATAATATAGTCTCCTTTGTAATCCTATATATATATATATATATATATTTAATTTAAAAACATAATTCTGAAAAAGGGACCGTGGATTTCGTCAGATCACCAAAGTAGTCCATGACACAAAAAAAGTTAGGAACCCTGGGCTATGAAAGGTAGTACTTTTTCCAAGAGAGTATGAGAATCCAGCCAGATTAACCAGAACCATCAAATGTTCAAGATCCCATTTCCTTCTCTGAGAGAACAAGCTGGCATCCCAGAAACAGTCATTCTAAGTCAGTATTCCTTTTACCAAAGAAATCCTTTCACACATTCATCCATACATACATTTATTCAACAAGTAGTTATTGTGTGCCCAGCAGGTAGGAAAGGAGCTGACCAGAAAATCACCCACCCCAAAGAAATTTCCACATGAGCATAGAGGACTCTCCTTGTAAATTTTTAATAGCAAACGCATTCTAAACGTCACTCATCACTTACAATTTCCAACAGTCTCAGGACGCATACCCAGCCAGCTCCCAGTTTAGCCCCATAGCAGGATCAGAAATTTAGAGCTAGGAGCCCTATGAATCATCTGGCCTAACCCCTTCATACATATTGGGAAACTGAGGCTCTGAGAGGCTTGTCACAGAGATAATATGTGGCGGAGAGAGAATTCAAACATAAAATCACATAGGCCTCTGATCCAAATCCTTCATGTAACAGCAGAGAAAACTGAGGTCCCAGGAGAAGTCCAATAAAGTCAAGTGAGAGCTAGGCTTTGAAACCAGATCCTTTGCCTTGAAATCCAGTGTTTGTTACTTTCTCCTGTTGTGTAATGTACTGTAATGCGTGCTGTATAATTTAGTCTAAAAACACTTGCATTTTGCAGGACATTGAATTTAATGGCACCATTGATCTGGGGCTCTGTTGGGTGCTTCTGTCCTTTATCTTAATCCTTAAATTTCTGAGGTAAAACGCAGCATATTACACCAGACACGAGAAATAACAGGTTACTCAGTCAATACAGGTGCCTAAAAATATCCTATGGTGACTCACTAAAAGCCTGGAGTTACTCTTTACACTCAGGAAATTAATGAGCTCACCAGTAGTTGCTTGACAACTGATTAGCAGCGCTACAGGCCTAAAAATAGAGACCCCCTGACTGACCCACTCCGGGAAGCCGGGCCCCCCTGGCCTTGGGCACAGCTTGAGAAGGGCTCCGGTGAATGCATCTCCTCTCCTCCTGCCGCGGAGGAAATCCAGCCCCTCTGGTTCGGATGGGGTCGTTAGCCCGGAGAGAGAAAGAGCAAGGGTGGTGGTGAGGAAGTAGGGGGCACAGACATCGAAAGATCTGCTTTGTAGCAAATCACTATTCTGGGGAACAACCCAGGCCCTTCTGTCAAGGAACTTGAAGTCTAATGGAGGAACAAGTACACAAGAAATGGGGAGAGGAGAGCAGAAGGGATGGGAGGGAAGGAGAGAGAGACAGAGATACAGAGACAAAGAAAGGAAAAGGTGAGAGAAGGGTTTGAGCAGAATGCTGTGAGAAATTTGAGGAAGAAAAGCTCAAAGTGATCTGGAGCTCCCCCAGAATGTATTCTGACTGGCTTGGCTAGGCCAGCTGGTCTCTGAGTCTGCCGCTGCTCCTATTGTCTGTCCCCATTGTGGAGGACTGGGCCACTTAAGCCACTCATATGCTAAGAGGGCTATGGACAATTAAGGCGTCCTTATGCAATCATCTGGCTGAAGTGTTGATCTGCCAGATGTTTGGCTCTGTCCATTCTCCTCTTGCACCACACAGATTTAATCCAAACATGGTTGATTTCTTTTTTCCCAAGTTAGCAAAAATCACATTACTGCTCATTGTTTTCCATCATCCCTAGGAAAATCTTGATTATTTGAGCCCTTCTGCTAAAACATTAACAAATCAGAGGACTAACTAGATACAGCGGTGGCTGAGTCACACTCAGGTGTGACTACAGTTGGCAGCGGGCACGGAGTAGTGGGTTTGGTTTAGAAATTAAAAGAACTGCAGCCACGTCCACATCCCCATCTTTATTTTGTTTTCCTTTCAATTGGCCCAGGCTGGTGCAGAGATCTCCACCGTGAACCCTGAACAGTATTCAAAGCGCTTCTTGGACTTTATTGGCCACATTTTGACGTAACCTCCCATGTTGCCCGGGGGACGGACAGACATGAGATGTGGGAACACAGCGGAGCTGGCTTCAGATAAGGAAAAAAATGGAAATGGAACTCACTGACATGCTCTTCTTGCAGAAAAGCAAGCCTCCTCACGTTTACCTCCTCAGGCCCAGATGACGGACTAGGGGGCGACTTGCTCTAACAGCTACCTGATATTTCCCAGCATAGCTCTAGCTACTTCTGACTTTTTTGTGTGTGTGCATTTAAAAAAAAAATTAAATATAATTAATTAATTAAAATAGATTAGCTTTACTCAGAGCAGGTTGCAGTCGCAACTCTCTGATACAGCTAGCTGTGGTGGAGTGAATGAGTGAATGAGCGGGGGGGAAGGGAGACTCAGATGCATGTCATACCGGCCATGTTGGCGGCAAACTGTAAACTGTGGATCAGTTTATTTTTTGAGTTGAAAGACATGAGACAGTATTCATAATAATAATGATAATAATAATAATGATGATGATTTTAAAAACCAACCAACCAACCATACCGCGAATGTTACACTTGCGCTCCGCACGCTGACACTCCTTAATAACTGTAACATTAACCCTTGGCACCTGATGGGGTCAGCGTCCCCCGTCTTTGCCTTTGCACTGTTTTGCCTCAAGTACATCATGTCAAAACTTCCAGCGTCAAGGAGCTACTTCTCTCTCCTAATGGGAGGCTGATGCCGTAGTCGCTCTGTCAGTTACATTTTCACCTCAGTAAATTATGTCAAGGAAAAACGCTTCTTCTCTTTTATTGCCTGAAGCTTCTCCATTGTTACACTCTTCTATTGCAACATAGGAATTAATGCTACATGGAAAAAATAGCTTTTGGGGGGGGGGACTGCATAGTTTTGGGCAATAGTATCATCTTCCAACTTGAGAGAATGAACAAAGTGATAGAAATCTCAATTCTCCTGTTACAGAAGGAAAACAAACCTAAAATTTTAAAATGCTTCTGTTTTTGACCGCTGTTTAAGTGGTGTATTTTGTTATAAATTATCCCTTTCATGGAAACCTTCAATTTTACTGTTTACATTATTAGGAAAACAGGGATACTTTTGAATCTAAAATTTTATGTACAGTATGTGATTTTTTGAAGTTTACATGTAAAGTTATTTTGCAGCGTAGATGAAACAATGTTTGCATTTCGTGAGGTGTATCATTCAACAATGTACCAGAATGGATAGATCTTCCAGGTCCACAGGAGATAAGTCTTTTACAAATAAACTACAAAAGGCCATTCTCTTTTTGTTTCCTCTCCAAATGTTCTTTTATCAACTGAATATTATTTTTTTTTCAAATGTTTCTCCCAGATCTGTTTGTACAAAATCATTGCCTAAAACTGTGCTGATTGCATTTAATCATGTTAAAAAACAAAAACCTTCAACATTGATCATGTTTCTCCCAGCTTCCTTGCATCCTCTGAAAGGCGCCAAGCCAAAAAAAATTAGTTTTGTTTAAAGGATGTTATTAACTCATACACTGTGTGGAAGCTGTGCCTTCAAAACTCTTTGTTTAAGTCATAAGATGATTTTTTTGGTAGGCATTTTCAGGGGGGAAAAATCACACCCTTCGATGATTACTCCAGCCTGGCAGGATGCCTCTTCCAGTAATGTTAACATTAGTGCTCTTCCGACTGCAACTGGGCATGGCGTGTATAGGGTTCACTTCAGAGAAACATTGAAAGGGCTGAAATCAGAGCATCTCCCGGAGCCCAAGGCAGCACATCCCCATTGCCGTCTACTGATTTTTACATAGTTTTGTTACACTCGATGGAGGAAGTTAACACCACTGTAATATAATTGTACAAATCTATATTTTATGTATTTAAATGAATGGATACTGTGATTAGATTCTTGATCTGGCATCAGACCCATTTCATTTTTTTTAACCTGCCATGGTTTGCCATGGTAGGAAGCTGCGAAGAGAAAAACCCTGAAGTTAAGATGTGGTACCCAAACAACATTTGAATAGCTTTTCTTCTTTGTGGCCAACCTGTTTATGCTTTTTAAAGGTTTACAAAAATGCCTTTTTTTTTTTTTTTTTTTTGGTCTATAACAGTCTTTGTCTTTCATTGCTATCAATAAACTGTTTATTTGGACAAGGTAAGGAAGTGCACATTGTATCTCCTAGTGCTAATATTTCACTCCAAACATGAGCAAGGCTTTATACAATAAAGCATTTTGATTACTCTCAAGGTAAAGCCTCTGCCCACTCTGTTCCATCTAGCCTTCTCTCCTCTGCAGATAAATTTACAAATGTGGTTGCACTGGAAAGTTTTGGGGGACTCTTCACATGCTGAATCTGTGGTTCTGTGAAGTTCCATATATAAATAAGCCTTAAACTTGAAAGAAGCAAAATCAAATGAAATTGCCCATTTCCCACTCCCCCCAGAACATTTTGTTTAACCTGTGCTGAAAAATGAGTTTTCAATGGAGAAATGTTTATAAACTAACCAAAACTCCTACAGCAAAAATAACGTAATGAAAAAAAAAAAAGAAAACCCATTGATATTCATGTAACAAGGTATAGAAATAGGATTAGTATTAGGTTTCAGTAATATACTTCACAGATAACTGAGATGAAAGGAAGCGGGAGGGGGAGTCCTTTCCTTTCTGTGATGTAGTATTCTGAAAATTTCTCAGGATGGGTATCTTAGCCATTACATTATAGAATAACAACAAAATGAAAATGGGGCAGTTGAAAGAGAAAGAATTCTACCTGTTGATAATTGATAATAAAGAAATATATGATAGGAAAAACAATATGTACACTATTTCAGAGGAAAATGCAGCAAACTGAAATCTAAGTTCTGTCTTTCCCTTTTATTAGATTCATCTGCAAGATAAAACCCATCTGCTGAATGTTCTCTCCATCCCCCAGCCTCTTTCCCAATACTCTGACCTGATGTTTTTTTAAAATGACATGACATCATATTGTAAAGTGGTCCACAATACCAACTAAGAAAGATGGGAAAGGTGCTAAAGGAAGGGTAATTAATGAATTACTAAGGGAGATAGTGGAAGCTGTTTTTCTAGTGCCCTTGAAGAATAGGATGAATAACCATTTGCCAGGAAAAGGCTTAAGGGAATGCACTCTAAAGGACTCAATGATTTTCTTTGTTTATGATTTAGTAAAAATCCAACTTGGGAGAAGTGAAAAAGAATCGTAGGTTCCCCTTTCCTTCTCTCCCCCCCACCGCACTTTTAAACACTTGAATTCAATGTGTTTGAATGTCAGTGGTACAATAGCTATACTGTATTTAGGCAGATAAATCACAAAGGTGAAAGAAATTTCAAAATCTATGACAACTAACATGTATCAGTACACACACAGGTGTGTGTATATACACAACAATTTACAAAAGATAGGGAGTTTCAGGTAAAGGAAAAGTTAATAACAAAATATTCTTGTGACTTCACTTAGAGACCCTGATTTAAAACTCAAGACCCACCTTCTATCACTTTATAATTAATCTCTAGAGATAGAAGGGAAGATATTGGTAGATTTATTAGAGTCACTGCTAGTCAAGAAAGGGGAAAGAAAATCCATGAATATGGCCTGAACTCCGTTTGCCAGAGTAATCTGACAAAATGAGATAGCCTTAAAGCATGTTTCTGGTTATGGAATCCATGGAGAGCTGGAAGACTGACAAGTCATTTGGAAGTTGACCTCAAGTCATTGGTGAAAATATTTGTAGGAGAAAAAAAGTAGTGAGGTCTATGCCGAGTCCTGGTGTGTATTATACACATACACATCAGCACACGTACACACATTAAACCTTGTAATATGGCAAAAATGTAAAATATAACAAGTATGTATATATTTTCACTTTATAGTCTTAGAAAGTCTCCTACATCAGTGCAAGATTAAGTAACTTACCCAGGACCACACAACCAGTATGTATTAAGCAGACTTGAACCAGGTCTTCCTAAATTGAAAAGCCACAAAGGCTTGTAGTATAGTGGATGGGCTCAGGAAAACCTGGGCTCAAGTCTTTCTCTGACACATACTAGCTGTGTGGTCCTGGACAAGTTCCTCAACCTTTCAGGAAAGACTCCTGGAAGACTCTTTTAAGTTGCAGTTCCCTATCTTAATGAAGGCAAAGGTTCAGTCCAGTCCAGTGTCTATTTGTAATTAAAAATAATGCAGGCTTTCTTTGTGGCTCTCTCAATTTTTCTTTCTCTCACTTCTCTCGAACTTTCTCTGTGTCTGTCTGGCTGCCTCTATCTGGCTGTCTCTGTCTTTCTCCCTCTATTTCTGTCTCTCTCCCATTCTCTCTCA
Source organism: Antechinus flavipes (assembly GCF_016432865.1). Taxonomy (NCBI): domain Eukaryota; kingdom Metazoa; phylum Chordata; class Mammalia; order Dasyuromorphia; family Dasyuridae; genus Antechinus; species Antechinus flavipes. Next base: position 58,802,967 of record NC_067402.1, on the reverse strand, counting down.
ATAGATGTAGATGTATATATGCACACACACACACACACACACACACACACACACATATATATTTATACGTTACATGTGGACACACACACAAAAAAGAAATGTACATTTTAATATACATATTCGTTTACAAATCTACACTGGTAGAAATAGACACACAGAATATGCAAGGAGAGGGACAGTATTAATACCTCTTGAAGAGAGATTCCTTTTAGATCATTTGGCCCCTTGGAAAAGGCCAAATAAACTTCTGTTCTTTTTATTTATTTTCCTAGCAAACTCTTTGGTCTATGCAATTTCAAAAAGGCTTCTCCCCTTCTTGAAAAATCACAGTAAACTCATTTGCTCCTTTGGGGGGAAGAAAACTTATATCATCTCTCTAGAGCTTCTTTAATGCTCTAACTTTTCAGAAATAATTAATGATTGCCAAAAAAAAAAAAAAAAACACAGATTAGTTAATTGCCTTGGTACCCAAAGATGCAGAATGTCCGGGCCCACAGATTAATTAATAGATTAATATTTTTGAGTTATTCCTTTAGCAATTATTCACCTTGGTAATTAATACTTCTCTGTTGTACTTGTTGCCTTCTAATTATTCCCACTCATGGAATAGAGCTGGGGACCCCCACTCCAACCCTGACCTAAGCCAAGTCACAATTTGATCCAAACATGGAAAAGACTTCTTTTATTTTCTTCCCTTTTCACCCCAGTCTAGAGCAAGATATAATCAAAATTAGTGAAGATAATCCTTTTAACCCTCAAAAGGGACAGCATCATTTCAAGGTGTTGTGTTGAAATAAATGGATTCCATCTTTGACCATAAAAAAAAAAAAAAATCAAGGTGTTATGTTCCTGAATGATAATGATTCTCCCTAAAGGAGAAAACACATAAGAGTTACATTCTAACTTTGCCATATTTAAATTATTATTAATTCACTTTCATTGTACTTGGGTTCATCTTTATTGACTGAACAATTCATTGAGTGATTGTGTTTTCATCTTTCTGTGAATGATAGTCATTTTCTATTGATTTTTTTCATTGGCCTTGGCAAATTTTATATGTTTGTGTGTATGTGTCTGTGTATATGCACATATATATTTGCCTTCTTATTTTCCCCTATAAGCCTCATGTTATCCCATCTATATTTATTTTCCTCTTAATTACCTGTATAGTCTGCTATCTTTCTTGGGTTTTTTTTTTTTTATTCTGATGGTATTTTTTATGTGTCCAATTAAATTATTTAATCTTTCTCTTTTTTTAATTGTAACTTTTTATGAACAAAACATATGCAAGGGTAATTTTTCAACATTGACCCTTGCAAAATCTTCTGTTCCAACTTTTCACCTCCTTCTCCCCATCCCCTCCCCTAGATGGCAGGCAGTCCCATATATGTTAAACATGTTAAAGTATATGTTAAATATAATATACATACACATATTTATACAGTTTTCTTGTTGCACAAGAAAAATTGGATTTAGAAAGAAGGTAAAAATAACCTGGAAAGAAAAACAAAAATGCAAACAAACAACAATAGAAAGAGTATAAATGCTATGTTGTGGTCCACAGTCATTCCCTGTGTTCTTTCTCTGGGTGTAGCTAGTTCTGTTCATCACTGATCAATTAGAACTGATTTGGATCCTCTCATTGCTGAAAATAAACACTTCCATCAGAATTGATCCTCATATAGATCCTCATTTAAGTCTCTCCAAGCCTTTCTGAACTCATCCTGCTGGCCATTCTTACTGAACAACAATATTCCATAACATTCATATACCACAGTCTACTCAGCCATTCTCCAATTGATGGGCATTTTCTTTAATCTCTTTTTCTTAACTAGTTGCAAGCATCTAGTGGGAAGAATACTAATCCTTTCTTCAGGACCCTCCTAAGCACCTAATGTGCTGCAGGTATAGTCCAGGTTCCCTAAATGCATGTTGACTAGTTGGCTAGAAGGCTCTACTCAATAATAATGACATACATTTACATAGTGCTGCAAAAGCTTTCATAGATACTATCTTATTTAGTACAACAATTGTTTGAGAAAGGAAATAGAATTATGATTACCGTCACTTTACGGATCAGAAAACTGTACAGTTGATAAAATGAACAAAGCATTTGAAAGCAGGCCTTCTAATTCCAAGTCAAAGACACTTTTTTTCAATACATCTTATTCATGGAAATCAAGTCTTTCCAAATATTTCTTACATTTATCATCATAAATATACAAATTCTCTGAAGATATTTTTCGAGGTAAATACAATTGATTTCGTTTTTAAAAATTAATTACATCAACTCCTCATTACAAATCTGTCTTTCCCATAAATCTCTTGTTCCCTTCTCTCCCATTAAGTTTGGTTTAAGTCCTGAATTGAGTCTACCTGAAACATTACTAATGTCTTTTCTCGTACCACTGCAAAACAATGACCAACATAAGGCAACTGCCACCATAAGTTTTTTTTTTTAATTGTCTTTTTTGGTGCCATTGAAAAAAAACTCAATTAACTGTGAAATGGCTCTCCTTGCTGTTTAGGAAAAAAATTTTTTAATTAAGATGAAAAAAGGATGTTTGTTCCTATTTCACATGGTACTAGAAATGCTGATCATCGCAATAAGATTTTTTTTTAAGTGGGGAATTAAGCATAGGCAAAGAAAAAACAAAATGATCACTTTTGCCAGATGATTTGATGGTATATTTAAAGCATTCTAAGAAGTCAACTAAAAATTTAATTGAAATAATAATTAGTAAAATTGCAGGGTAAGAAATTAATCCAAACAAAACATAAGCATTTCTATATGATACCACTTGGTGAATCCCAAAGCCTTAGGATGGACTAAATCTTAATGAAAGTTACTGATCTGTCAAAGACTGAAGGAACATCTGATAAATACTAGGCTAGAGGTAGACTTGGATTTGAATCTTTCCTGTGATGATATGTCGTTTAATCTCTAAAATAAAGCCAATAATGCTTACTTCTAAGTGTTGTCATGAAGCTCAAAAAAAAAAATTATGTATAATATATATTAAGGGCAGCTAGGATACAGTGGATCAAGGAAGACCTGAGTTCAAATGTGGCTTCAGATACTAGCTGTGTGACCCTGAGCAAGTCACTTAACCCTGTTTGCCTCAGTTTCCTCATGTGTAAGATGAGCTGGAGAAGTAAATGGAGTCATAAAAAATCAGACACAGCTGGACAATAAAACACTGATTAGGGGCTGGAAAAAAATAAAACCTGGCAAAGTTCGTGTTTCACTTAGAAAACTAAATATTTAAATTTCTAATTTTTTTAATCTAGATAATGTGTGCAAGATGTTGTACAAAATTGAAAGTATATGAGGATCCATGATTCTTCCTACTATGTGTTCCTTTGTAACATTGGCTACTGATTGTTCAAAGCTCTTAGTTTCCTCTTTGCAGGAGAGAAATTGCAATATGTGATTTGTGATTCTCTCATACATAGTTGTCTTTCGGGAATTTTGTTCAAACATAAAACAGAATCCACACCCTTGCAGACTTAGGTCTCTTTGTGTCTTAAATGGCATTGATAGAAACCTAACATCATAAATCTCTAGGTGGAAGAAAGCTCAGAGGCCATCAAGTCCAGCATCCCATTTTAAAGATGACAAAATTGAAAACCAAGAGAGGTTAAATGATTTACTCAACATCACACAGGTAATAAGCAGCAGAGATATGATTTGACGTCAGACTCATAAGCCTTAAAGCATTCTAAAAATATGTTAACCATGATTGCTTTTCATAAATGCATTTTCTCCTCCCACTTGATGTCTTTGAAATTCCCTTTGCCATTCTCAGTTTTCCTCTGTCTGTATAATAACCATTGAGGGCTTCTTGAAGGATGTAATGGAGATTTTATGACTTTCAACAACTTTTATCCTACAAATCTCCATGATTGCCTTAATTTTAATCAAAGCTAAGTGATACATTTGACAAACCAACACATCCTGTGTATAGAGAGCAACAGCCTTAACAAGAGTATAAAATGGCAGAAGATAATTTGGAGTTTGAGAACCACAGCCTCAGATACTTCCTTACTGAGCAAATCATTTTACCTTCTGGGTCTGTTTCTTATATAAAGTGAGAGGGTTGGGCTAGATTCCTTGCCTACTCCTTTTCAGCTCAATTTTTATGATTCTATCATTAGATTTTTTTGTTTCCTTGATGGAGTGTGTGAGGTGTTCAGGGAGGTCTAGAACCTCTGGTGTGAGGGCTGCTTATCCACCTCCAGTGTCCACCTGATTCTTACCTATGGCCGGCCACAAGAAGCTGTAGCATGTGCAGCAACCGCATACTGGCAAAATCATTTCCAGGGGTCCTCAAACTTTTTAAATAGGGGGCCAGTTCACTGTCCTTTAGATTGTTGGAGGGCAGGACTATAGTAAAAACAAAAACTTTGTTTTGTGGGCCTTTAAATAAACTTCATAGCCCTGGGTGAGGGGGATAAATGTCCTCAGCTGCCGCATCTAGCCCGCGGGCATAGTTTGAGGACCCCTGAAATTTTAGGCAAACAGGCTAAACCAGGTTGAAGGTAACCAACAGACTTCAAACCCAATGATGAGTGAAGGGGAATACCTATGTAAGATATCTCACGGTGGAAGGGGCAGATGAGAACAATTTGTTCCAACAGCCATGAAGGCAGGTGCCACTCAGAACTTGATTGGACAACAAAGATGTCAAGATGACCCATTGATCCTGGGCCATCACCATGGATTTTGATAACTCTGGAAGACAGATTGAGGCTGAAGACTTTGTTCAACTCTGACTCACTTAAATCCAATTCACATATGAATCAAGACACCACCTTCTAAAAAAAATGAGGGATGAACAACAACAGATTTGGTGAATTCAACAAGAAAAGGCAGACTTTTCTAACATTAAAAAATGCCCCCTTAAAAATAATATTTAAAATCAGGTGTGTGTACACATAATACCTTACCATCCATATTGATCTCATTGTGTCTACAACCCTTTCTACAATAACTCTGTTAATTATACACTGTTCTGTATGTTCTAATTATTTTCCCAAATTCCCAGAAGAAACACCTTTCTGTGATGGTTTTAGCTACCTTCTGCAAATCAAAGATGAGAACAGAGGCACAAGTCTAAAATGGAAAATAGAATTCTCACTCTTTTGTCTCTTCTTTGGAAGTTGGTCAAGAAGATTTAGCAAGGGGGAATTAAGATGAATAACTAATCACATGGTAAGGAGAGGATGTTATAGTCTCAAATCCAAATAAAATCCTTACTGTGAAAAGTGGAATAAAGACACTCAAATTCTCAGAAATGACCTTCCAAGGTAGAAAAAACAAAAGTTGATCAATCTATGTCTAAATGCTAAAGTTCAATATTCAACTAAATTCAAATTTAGGTTTAATTCATATTTTTTTTACCTTCAACTTTTTTTTTTTTCCAGAGAGACAGTTTAACATAATGGGTGCTGGGGAAATTGGTTCAGATCATGCTTCTGAAATTTACCAGCTTTATCACCATGGAGAAGCCATTTAACTCTCTGAATCTCAGGCAATTCCATAGATAGATGACAGATAGATAGAGAGCTAGAGAGAAGGAGTGTGAGTTGTCTCCTAAGTAGTAAGAGATTATCCACATAGACAAAGTCACTAGTCAGCAATGTAAATTTTTGCTTAGATTTACTTTGTGTGATATTCTGATGAACCTGAAAAGGTCCTTGATGATAGTGAGCTACAACTTATAACCCAAGAGGAACATTAATATTGTGCTGAACACTATATGGAGACCATACCAGGTGATAGATAAATAATAAAGGCTTCTCTGAAGCTGCCTAATTAAAGTTATTCCTCAACAACCTGATATTATTCTTTTTCAGAGGCAGCTAGATGGTCACAGTGGATAGAGTCCTGGGCCTGAAGTCAGGAAGAAATACCTGTGTTTATATCTGGCTTCAGACACTTATCAACTGTGTGACTTCTGCCTCCACTATCAAATGGAGAAAATAATTAGCACCTATCTCCCAGGATTGTGTGAGGTTCAAGTGAGAGATGATTAATAAATGCTTGTTTCTTTCCTATGGCCTATTATATATAATATATGTAAATATTACATATTTCCTGGATGAATAAGGTTCTATGATATCCCCAGAGAAATCTTTTCACTGAAATAGACAGCTTCAACTGAAGTTGAGTCAAGTGCTGAAAGAGAGGCAAAAACTGAGAGGAATTTATCATCTGAACCTGGAAACAGTATTAGTCTGTCTGGGTTTTGTGATTCACCAGAAATTGCTTCCTCATGTCAGATTCCTATTCACTTCACCAGTCAGTTAATATCCTTCCTTATTTGGAAACTCTTACAGCCTTAAAAACAGTCTACTAACTCTAATCTGTAGAAACACCTGAACTGTGAACAGAAGGAGAACAGAATTAGCCCCCCTGCCTGCTTCTCAAATCTGACAGTGTGGACCTTCCTTCCACCCCAAGAACCTAAACTCTTGAGACCACTCTGAGCATCACAGGCAGTGCACATGCTAACTGCCAGCTATCCTTATTACTTCTCTGCAAACTGAGTTCTCCATAGACTCCTGACTTAGTAAGCCAACTGGAACTGTCCCTGCAAGGCCTGCAGGGCACTGGCTTCCAAATCCAGCCAGGAAGAGCAAGCTCCAGGAAAAACATCATGATGTAAGAGGCAATTTTGCAACTGGGATTCGATCCAGCTTCCAGGTAAGACATTATTTAATCCATATTTCTAAAGACAAATTCTCTGGCTTAGATTTTTTTTCTTTAGCTAATATCTATATATATGTATATATAGATATTAGCTAAAGAAAAAAATATATATATACCTGAAAACTAAAGTAACAAATTTCTAGCTATGAGGGATTTCTTGGATTATAGATCATATCTCATAATTCAATTATTATTTTTAAACGGTATAAGGAAGATTGTCAGGTTATTAATAACGATGTCACTTTTACAAGGAAAAAAAGTGAGCCTCTTTTCACAGTAGAAAAGGAATTAAAATAATGTGTATTTAAGACAGGTTGGTGTAATAGCCCCAAGCCTCCATAATTCATAGCTTTAGCTAAAATAATAATATTCAGTCTTTTCCCCCTTCTCCCTAAGAATGTCTCAGACATAAGTAGAAATGAGCTCTGTATTTAAAGAGTATTCTTTGATTTGTCTTAAAACATCAAAATTCTATTAATTCTTATGATCAAGAGATCTTATTTTTACTTATTGACCATGTGGTAGGCATTACACTGGGTCACTTAGTCAGTCAATATGCATTTATTAAGAGTCTACTGTGTGCCAGACAATCAATTCAAGAGAACAACCCCTAAATGTTTTAATTAAAAATTCATGTGATAGAAATTAATATAATATAAAAGCTTTAAAGCTTATAATTAAAGATAGTTCTGATACAGGTGAGGCATAAAGGAAATGTAAATGACTGGGGCCACTTTTTAGAAAAACAAGAATTGAGGGATTAAGGAACAGGTCCAGATAAGAAAAAACTAAAGGCTAGTTTTGTGTTTTGTTGTAAGAAAGGGGAGAAAGTCAAAGAGCCACATCAAAAACTGAGTGGCGCCTGGGGCCATTGGGCTGCTCTTTACTAATTAGGCAGGGAAGGCTTTGTGGAGGAGTTGGTTTTTAAGGAGCTGCTTTTTTTAAAGAGAATTGTAGGTGGGGAGAGAAATGTCCACTGTGGGAAGGGAAGGGTGAATGGAGGGAATTGGAGGGGTTATGATTAAAAGGAGATTATCTAAGAGTTCTCCTGAAATGAGGGGAGAGGTCAAGCTAGGGATCAAAAGACTAAAGGGAAGAAGTTGCCTGAGGAAGTATTCTGCAATAGTTCTCAAATTTGCTTCCCCCTTTCTTCTATTGGGAAGGGGAAAGGAAATAATTATATTGTATTTTCTATGAACTAAGTGCTTTACAAATATTATCTCATTTACAAATATCATCTGAATGAAAATATTATCACAATCACCTTATTTGTTTTGCCGAAGTAACTGAGGCAGACAGTGGTAAAATAATTTTGCTTATGGTCATGGAATTGTTGATTCTCATTCAACTGTTTGAGTCATGTCCGACTCTTCAGGACCTCATTTGGGGTTTCCTTGGCAAATTATTGAAGATATTTGTCATTTCCTTACCCAGTTCATTTTATAAGATGAGGAACTAAGGGTTAAGTGACTTGCCCAGTATGAAGCTGGATTTGAACTCGGGAAAATAAGTTTTCCTGACTCCAAATCAGGCATTTCATACAGTGTAGGTGCTATCTACACATAGTGGGTATAAATACTTTCTTGCTCCCTTCCTCTACCCCTTTTCCTTCCCAGCCAACCTTGTTTCAAGCCCAGATCAATTTTCCCTAACACTAGTATAATTACCTACTGCCTTTTCTGCCATCTTCAAACATCCATCCATTACAGTGCTACAGAGGATTCTTCTCAATGCACAGCTCTGATCACATTAAGCCTATTTCAAAACCTTCCCTTGGCTTACCAAGTTCAGAACTAAATCCTTGGCCTTTAAGTCCCTTTGCAACTGACATCATTTATATCTCTATTTTCAAGGTCCACCCTCTGCTGTGAGTTGCCTTTTTTTTTTTTTTTTGGATGGGGGGGGGAAGGGGGGATGAGGTGGACAACTAGTTAGTAGAGTAAATAGAACACTGGGCCAGAGTCAGGAAAACTTACTGTGGACTCTGGTCAAGTCACTTAAACTCTGCTCAATTTCCTCCTCTGTACAAATGGGGATAAATGTTTGTACCTCCTTCTCAGGGTTGTCGTGAGGATCAAATGTGCTTATCACAGTTCCTGGCACAGAGAAAGTGTTGTTGTTATGATTATTAATTATTCCTTTAACTAGATACAGAGAAGCTCATTACCAATAAGTAGGTAACTTGGTGACAATGCAAAAATGCCCTTTCCATCCCGGAGGGGGGCACCTCCTGTTTTCAAAGTGACAATCACAGAGGGCAAAAATGGGGATATAAGGTGCTAAAAACACACAAATTTTAGATTGTATATAAATATGAATTTGGTTGATAATACTCTAAACATGACAACATTGTCTAGTGAGTAGATAGGTCACCAGTGGAGGATGAAAGCATATAATTAATTCTCACTCTAAATGGAAGCAGAATACAAAAGGTAGTAACCAGTTAAATAGAAGGATGGTTTAGGGGTTCTTCTTGGAGTAGTAAGTAAAGGAAAGAGGGGGTGTCATAATGACATAGTCTTCCTGACTTCAGATCTAACTCTCTTTCCACCGCTCCATCTTCTGAGTCTCAATTTCCTCATCTACCAAATGAAATGATTGGATTTAATTGGACTTTCAGTTCCACATCTATAATTATCTGAGGATGATGAGAATGAGTCCAAAGATAAACATCATTTCATGAGATATTTGATGTATTGACTATTAGGAGCCAAAAAGTACCACCATGGAAGTAATTGCAGCTTATCTCTAGCATCTGTTACAGGAAAGGCATGGAGAGGTGGAGAACCTATGAAGAATTAAATTAAGACTTTCCTAGTAAATCATCTTTTATTTGGTAACTTAGATTGCAAGAATAGGAGAAGGTGAGATATGGTTCAAGAAAGCCTTGTGGGTTATACATACGCTTTATGTTTATATGTCCTAAGTATCTTCTATAAGAACATAATCAAAAGAAATGTCTTTGACTCTGCATAGGACATCACTAAAAAAAAAAATTGAAACTGATTATATGTTAACAGACAGGGAATAGTTCTTCACTGATTAAGACTCAATCTCGAATCAGTTCTCTAGTCAGACCATAAATTGGTTAGAACAAAGACAAAAAACTGAGGCAAAGCATTTTTTTTAAATGGTACTGTTTATAATTAAGACAACTCCAATTTGAGCACCTTGAATTTTTTACACTTAAAAATAGGAAAAGGACACTGAGATCACTGATTATACTTATTCCAGAGTGCCTATTGATCTCCTTAGCTTCCTTAAAATCCCAACTAAAATGTGGAATTCTATGGGGAACCTTTCCCCATCTGCTCTTAATTCCAGTGCCTTCCCTCGGTTAATTATCTCCTATTTATCCTGCATAGATCTCACTTTGTATATATTTGCATGTTGTCTCCCTCATTAGATTGTAAATTTCTTGAGGGCAAAAATTGTTAATCTCTTTTTGTATCCTCAGAACTTAACACAGTGACTGGCACTTGGTAAGTGTTTATTGATTGATTGATCGATCATCAAATAAGACTGAATCAAAATTTAGTGCTGGACCATAAGGTTATTTATTCAGTCCCTATATTCTACCAGTAAGAAATCTGAGACTAAGATATGATAAGTGACTTGCTCCAGATCACACAACTCACACCTACCAGAGTTGAGATTCGAATCTATCTTCTGACTTCAAATCCAATATTTGATCAGAGGTCTTAACCTTTTGTTTGTGGGCAGATTCCTTTGGCAGTTAGCCTATGGATGTACCCTTCTCAGAATATTTTAAAGGCATGAAATAATATACAGACTTACAAAGAAGGGCAATTATATTGAAATGCAAGAATCAAAATATTTGATTAAAACACACACACACACACACACACTGAAAGGCCCCAAGAAGTGCTGCCCTAGTTTCTCAGTCTATTGTTCCATCCATTAAATTATAGTCAGTTGCTTCTAAGTGAATTTTACACTTCATATTTTTCTTCTTTAAAAACTGGCAGTGCATGTGTGGTATTTGATTAACCACAGTAATCGACTTGACCAGAATACTCCATTTCCCATTTGTTCTGGATTAATGGGAAGCTCTTGGCATCCTTTTGCCAATATAAAGCACTTGATTCCAGCCCTTCCCTTATTCACTAAATGCTTACCTCAGAGCTTCTGTCCCCTTTCTCTTTGTACTAAGCCCAGCCCTTATCAGTATTTATTCTTGGCAAGAGATGGAAGAAGAAGATAAGAAAATCCTGCATTTTCCCAAGTTCCTCTCATGCCCCCTTATTCTCCATTCATTACCTGGAATTTGGCCATTTTTTCCCCAGAGATGTTAGAGGGGTTTTGTTTTGTTTTGTTTTGTTTTGTTTTGAACAAAATAGGCCTTTCATTTACACACACACACACACACACACACACACACACACACACACACACACACACACCTTTTTAAACCTTTCCATTTGCAGAGTAGTTTTTGTGCTCTGAGTTAAACCAAGGTAGAGAAGTCAGACATTACCTCATCTGGGTGTCAGTCACATGGGGTTCACTGTATTTACTTTCCTTTAAACACTGCCCAATCTGCTGTCACAGACCCTTTCCTGATCAATTATGCTGGGCCATTTGAACATACATCAGATCCTTTTCAAAGGCAAACTTATCACTAGATCTTACTTTGCCTCCACAATTCCTTGACCCTGGTGTAAGGAATACATCATGCATGAAATCTGAAATAATAGGATTTCTTTTTAAGTAATTAAATGTTTTCACTTTTTAAATGTAAGGATTACAAATTGGAGACAGAGCCACCCAGAGTTTACCTGTGTGGGAACTCAATGCATCATTCATATAGAATAATATTTTAACAAGGTTACTCTATTACTTCCCTGAGCTAGTGGGCTGCCATTAGACCTAACAACTTCAGTTTGGTCTGGATTTGGGAAAGTGAGTCCTATTTGTACAAATGTTACTTGATTTCATTGCTGGTTTCTTGACTGAAGGTGTCTGGAAGAGGACTGCATGGGAGAATTTTGAATGAATGGGGCCCCAGAAATAGTTATAGGTCACATAAAAATGTAAGTCATGGGAGGGGGGGCTGGTGAGAGGAGCCAGCCCTCCAGCTAGGATCCAGGCATCCCGAAATGATCCAGGTAGCTGGAGAACTTGGTCTGAAGTTCCCTGCAATCAGGGCCTTTGCATTCTCTCCCTTTAAAATCAATCACTGCGTTTTGTTTTGCTTTGCCTTTGGGAGCCAGAATTCCCTGGAAATGTGCTCACGTTCAGCCCTCCCCTTGCTCTGTCAGTGTCTGGATGTTACTTGTCAGTACATGCTAACTTTCCTTTGTCTCTTTACATGCTACCATTTGTCTTTTTTTCTTTTTTTTCTCCCCCTCAGATTCTTAAGGTAGACTTTGAAAAAACTGACTGGTAAATTTATTTTAAAGGGCACTGAAAGCCTAAGGTGTTATCACTGTTCATATAAATCACAAAAATGACTATGAAAGGCCAGTTAAACTGCAGTTAAGTCCCTTGCAGCTGGAGATAGTTGGAGTGATTTATTTACCCCCACAGATCTCCTTCTCAAAGCTGCTCTCCCCTCCCTTGCCTCCCCCCAGCAAGGCCCATCGGCTTTGCTGGTTCCACCATGAAAATCAAATCTCTGTGCTTCCCTGATCTGGATGCAGCAGGAAGGCGCCTGCTTTACCTAGGAAGACTCTTACAATCATTGTGGCTGGTAAAAGATGGAATGATTGAGGAGACAAAAGATTCAAACTTGCAAGCGTATGTCTTTATTAAATAATACATGCAATTGCTCACAAATCAGGGTCCAGTCCTAAACTGAATCTGGCATCCTACATGTATATGGACACATCTATCTATCTATCTATCTATCATCTATCTATCTATCCATCCTTCTATCTATCCATTCATTTATCCATCTACCTATCCTTCCTTCTATCTATCCATTCATCTATCTATTTATCTATCTACCTATCCATCCTTCTATCTAGCCATTCATCTATCTATCTATCTGTCCATCCTTCTATCTCTATATCTATCTATCTCTCTATCTATCTATCTATCTATCTATCTATCCTTCCTTCTATCTATCCATTCATCTATCTGTCCATGTGTCCATCTGTCTGCCTATCTATTTATCCATCCATCCTTCTATGTAGCTATCCATTCATCTATCATCTATCCATTCATCTATCTATTTACACACATATATACATATACATATATGTGTACACACATATACATATATGCACACATATGTATCATGTGTATAAACAGAGGTGTAGATATATGTGTGCACACTGTGCATGTGTGTGCATGGATGGGACTGTACATATATGTATGTACATGCAGTGCATGTAAATATATAGGTACTTGAACATATATTCACACATGCATCTTAGTACCATTATATATGTATGTACATACACACGCACACCTGTACATACATATGCATTCACATATACTTGCATGTACATACATTTAGGCATTTTTTATCGATATAGGTTATATATACATGTATATATATATATATCTACATACTTCTACATGAATATGTAGGTCTATATTTATACCTACATATAAATATATTATATAATATGTACATTATCTTGTCATCTCATTTGACAGGTCTCTCCTACTCTCCTAAATCTTACGTATGTGTTAAAAGGCACTTATAAAAAGTGAAAAAGGAAATGTTATATAACAGTCATCCTGGAAGGAAGGTTTTTCCCCCTAGAATTCAAACAGAAAATGAGGCACAAGCAGATTAAGCATCTACCCTGACATCAGTCACAGTGGAACTTGTAAGGTGAGGGCAAGTAAAGTGGGGAGGCCTTAAATGATCCCAGTTTCTGGGGTGGAAGCTTGACAATACACTTTCCTGTCTCCCTTCAGGCCAATAAGCAATATTAACTCAGAAATTAATGTTGCTATTACATTCCAATAATAAAGGTCACTTTCAGTAATGGGGGAAAGGACACATTTGCATAGGCTGCTTGCAATTTCTTTGTCCAGAGGACATCATCATAGCTCCAGAGGCATCTTCACTCAGGACGATTTTGGGCCCGTTATCACTTGCACTGGTCCTGTATCTATACTCCATGTCACAGTTTAAAAAAATGTGACTGTCAATTCAAGACAGGTTTGCATTACTAGAAATGCCACTGGACATGGAGTTTCTCTTCTTTTATTTTTTCATTAAAGCCATTCTTTAAATAGACAATGAACTCTTTCTTGTGACCTTATTCATATTTTTTATGCATCCTAATGTTAAAAGGGGAAAGGGAATAGGATGTCTTGGGTTGCATAAATTTGCCTAAAGAAGGATAAATTTGCATTTTGAGTGTTCCATTTGTGGGTTTTTGTTGGCAGCTTACTTAGGACAGCCAAGAATCACCTGTTTTTGAAGCAGATTTAATGAAGAATGTTCCATGAACGCTTTCTCTTCTAGAATTTAAGGGTAAAATAACTATTGGATTTTAGGCTTTTAACTAAAAGCTTGATTTATGTACACCTTCCACTAACTTCATTTCACTGCTTTTATCACATGTTAGCCCCATGCTCCACCTTTTTAATGATAATGGTTTCCTGTATTATAATAACAATAATAGCTAACATTTATACAGCTCTTTAATATTTGCCTCCATCATGTGAGGTGGACCCCTGGTGGGTGACCTTTAGAGAGGAAACAGTTAAGAGTCTCGTGGGAGGAGCAGGCATAAATGGCTTGCAATCTACATAATAACTGCATTATTTCATAATTAATTAATTATAGTATTATTAATCATAATATCTAACATTTATATAATACTTTAAAGTTTGCAAAATGTTTTTAAAATATTATCTCATTTGATCCCTCACAATAATCTTGGGATGAAAATACTATTATTTTCCTCATTTTATAGATAAGAAATGGAAGCAGACAGATATGTGATTTGCCCAGTGACAGACATTAAGTATCTGAAAACTATTTTGAACTCAGATCCACTGAATCTATGTGTATTAGCCCTTCCATTTGAAGGAAAATACTTGAGAATATGAGTCCATGTGTCCTGTCAAAGTGAAAATTTGGGAATGACTATCTGCAGACCGGTAAAGATTTCCTCCCAGGAAAAACAAAGCAAAACAAAACAAAAAAAAAAATCTTTTTTGTTATGATTTTGAAAGCTATGACTGAGAGAGACTGAGAGAGGAGGGCAAGAAAAACCAAAAATAGGAATGGCAAAGAATTAAAATGTTTTTTCTTTATGTAATAACTGTTACATTTGAAAATGAAATATAAAGCTGTGTAATTATAATGATCAGGCTTGGCCCTAGAGAGCAGAGAAAATGCACTCTCCTCCCCTCTTTTCAAAGGTGGGGGATTATGGGTGCGAAACTGCATATAATTATTCAGTCTTTGTTGATACACTGGTTAGTTTCTGTGAACAGCTTTCTCTCTCTTATTCTTTGTTACAAGGGCTGGGAAGAGAGGAAGATCAGATTTGAAAGGGAAGGTTATATAAAAACAGAAGACAGTAATACAAATTTAAAAATGAAATGAAATCTTTTCCTGGATCTAGATTTACTTTTCAATTAACTTTGCACATCAATTAAAAAAAACAAACAAACAAACATCTAGCAGCCTGCAAGAAGCATTGTCAGCCCCATCCATGCTGTCTTCTGTGACTGGTACCCTCCTGAGCATAGATAGCCTAGAGAAGTTGTCTTAATTTGTCCCTTCCTGCAGCCTAATTTATTTTCAGTCTGACAATTTTACTGAGTCATTTTTCATTTCCCATTCTAGCTAATGACAAAAGAGAAATAAATAGGTGGTGGTGATTTAGTTAAGGCCCAAGAAAGGACTTCCAGACAGACAATATTGGCAAACCGAGCTAAGGTTAAGAAGAAAAGTTGGTGGAGAAGCAATCTTCCCTGGCTAACCTCAAGAAGGGGGCAATACAATTTGATTTAACTCCTCTTGGGAGATAAGTCCCTTCCAGCTAAGGAGTCTTTGGATTCTATATTATGAAATCTTTAAAATTGGATCAAAACCTTTTTTGCTCTTTGCACAAAAGTGCATTTTTTTTTTTAAATCAACAAGCACTGCTCTTTGAATAGTAGCACATGATCAGCTTCTCAGCAATGGGTGACTCAAGGCAATTCCAATAGACTTGGGATGGAAAATGTCATCTGCATCCAGAGAGAGAGAGCTATGGAAACTGTATGCAGAGTGAAGAATACCATTTTCACCATTTTTTGTTTGTTTGCTTTTTCTTTCAAGAATTTATTTTCCCTTTTGGTCTGATTTTTCTTGTACAACATGACAAATATGGAAATGTGTTTAAAAGAATACCTATATCAGATTGCTTGCTGTCTTGGTGTTGGAGAAGGGTAAGGGAAGGAGTGAGAAAAATTTAGAATACATACAAAAATGAATGTTGGGAAAAAAAAACCTTTATGTGTATTTGAAAAAATAAAATACTATTGGGAACAAAAAGAAAAATAATGCAATGAGTAATTTTCTAAGAAAGATACCTTCTAGTTAAGAGCTCATTTTTCTGTCAATGTCACAGGATCAACTCCCGATTTGGTTAGTTTGAATGTGACTACAACTATTATTCCTCCTGGACAATCACTCTGTAGTGGATAATTTTATGCTTGCTATATTGATGTTAGTAAATTTCTCACTTGAGTTTTGGGTTTTCACATTGGGAGTATGGAATACCAGCTATGGTGATGGACTTGGAGTCAGAAGACCCAGGTATTTCCTAGCCATGTGAGCATGGGTAAGACACCTAATTCCTCTGATTTCCTCAGATATAAAGTATGGATATGCAAGTCTCTAACAGAGTGATTTTAGGACCAAAGGAGATAATGGCAAACAGAAAACTCTATATTATTCTCAAAAGACCTACTGAGCACCATAATCTATTTTAGATGCTTCAGGAAAACTTGAAGCACTTTTTCAAAACTCCCTAATATTAGTGGAACTAATTATTGGCTTCTTAAGATACATATATATATATAATATTTTTTTAAAAGGATGTGGAGACAGGGAGACGTCTCCTATTTTGATACACTCACCTGTGTAGGAACATACTTAAGCACCATGAGACTAACCTGGAATCACAGACTTGGAGAATGTTAAACTTTTATGGGCTTTGGGGAACATCAAATCCAACCATCCCCATCCTCAGAAACTCAGAGAAGGGGAATCAGCTTGCCAAAGGTCACACCACAAACTCATTAGTTAGTAGTGAAGTCTACCCTGAGCTTTGTATGTGCCCAAGAAATTTTTAATAAAGAGAAATTCAGAACGGTAGGGGAAACACAAGAATTGCCATTTTTACCAAGTGAAGTCAATCAGCTTGAATTCTATCCCTCTAGCTATTAACACTCTCTCCCGATATAAGATGTGTAATAGGTGTTTGTTGGTTTCAGTGTATTTCCCCAGTAGAATAAAAGCTCCGTGAAGGCAAGGACTATTTCATGTTGGGTTTAGATTGTCACAAGCACTGTGTAAAGCACTGGAGATATATGTGCCTAACATAGGGTTCTGACCAAAGAAGATTGACTTTGAGAGCATCAAAGCTGCAGAGATCCATCCCAGGGGGCTTGCTTCCTCCTCCCCAGTGAATGCTTCCCTCCTAAAGCATGCTGTCTATTTTCCCCAGCTCATGGGAAGTTTAGCCATATAGAATACTTTGGCAGGTATATTTTTAGTATGGCAATCCCGACTTCCTCTTCAACATGATCAAATAGCAAAGGACAGACAGATGCAGAAATGGAAAATCTGCATGCCATGAAAGAGAATTTACTCTGCCTACTGACAGGAAGCATGTCTGCTTTGAGCATTCTCCCAAATTATATGAAACAATTTATTCAAAAGAGGTTTTCAAATCTGTGTAACTTCCCACCAAAAAAAGGCTCCAGTGAAACTGACTCCCATTCGTAGGTGAGCATCCACATAACTTTTGCTATTTAAAATATACGATTTTTGTACATTGCCAATGACAAAGTGCTTTGGCTAGATTCCCCAGAATTACCCATCACTTGTATCTCTTTTCATCCTTAAGGATGAGCCTCAAAACAAATGCTAGATGTCAGAGACAGGGGGCTCTTTCAGAAGTGAGGTGGGACTTCTCTACCTCTGACAAGCTTTGCTGCCTCCGATGGAGGTGACAGGTTTGTCAGGAAGTTAAACTGCTCCCTTCAAGGCTTTCTTGCCATTTTGAATTTGACAGTGAATTCACTCATTTGTTTTCCTTATCATGTACTTATCCATTTACTTTACCTATCAAGCTTCTACTACTTTCAGGCTGATCACTTTCTGGTATTGCCCAGGATTACAGAACAAGGGAAAA
Organism: Antechinus flavipes; assembly: GCF_016432865.1. Lineage (NCBI taxonomy): Eukaryota > Metazoa > Chordata > Mammalia > Dasyuromorphia > Dasyuridae > Antechinus > Antechinus flavipes. The sequence continues at coordinate 58,784,907 of NC_067402.1, read as the reverse complement.
TAAAGTAACTCCAAGTAAAGTAACACTGCAGAAAATAAAGAAAAGTAAAAGTAAAAAACTTTCTATTTGTCAAATTCTGACTACTCTCAAAGAACCATTATATGTAATGGGATTATTGGACATCTCCTCCCTCCCATTTTTCCTTTTCTTCCTTCTTTTTTTTCTTGTACAACATGCCAACTTGCCATTTGGGTAATTTTTTTTCTCTTCTTCCTCCTTCTTCTATCTCTTGTTCCTTCTTCTTTCTTCTTCTTCGCATTCTTTGTCTTTCCTCTTCCTTTTCTTCTTCCTACTTCTTCTTCCTCCTCTTTTTCTTCCTCTTCTTCCTCCTCCTCCTCTTGCTTGTTCTTCCTCTTCTTCCTTCTCCTTCCTTTTTCTCCTCCTTTTTCTTCTTCATCACCAGTCAATCAGTCAATATTTATTAAGCACCTAGTATGTGACAAGCACCATATTAAGCATTGGAGATACAAAAAGGTGAAAGACAGTTCCTGTCCTTAAGGAGCTTACAGTCTAATGGGGAGGACAACATGCAAACAAATATATACAAAGCAATGCATAAATAAGATAAATAGGAAATAACAAATAGAAGGAAGGCATTGGATTTAAGAGGGATTGGAGAAAGGCTTCATGTTGAAAGTAGGATATTAGTTGAAACTTAAAGGAAACCAAGGAGGTCAGTGGTTGCAGTAGAGAGGGAAGAGCATTAAGGGCATGGAGAGTTTCTTATTCATGGAACATCTTGGAGGCCAGGGTTACTGATCAAAGAGCATATGCCAGGTAAGATGGTGCAAGGAGATTAGAAAAGTGGGAGGGGAATCAGCTATAAAGGGCTTTGAGTGCCAAAAGGAGCATTTTGAATTTGTTCCTGGAGACAGTAGCAAACCACTGAAGTTTATTGACTGGGGGAGGGGTGAGATGATATATCTGACCTGTGTTTTAGGAAAATCATTTTAATGGCTGAACAGAGATTGGATTTGGAGGAGGGTGAGACTTGAGACAAGCTGATTCACCAGCAGGCTATTGCAAAAAGCCAGGCGATGGAGATCTGCTTTCGAGTGATGGCAGTGTCAGAGAGCGAAGGGAACATTTTTGGGAGATGTTTCATTCAAACAGCCCTGGCAACAAATTGGAACCAGAGGGTTAGAGACAGTCCAGGATGATTCTTAAGTGGGAAGCCTGAGGGAGTGGAAGGATACTGTTGCCTCTACAATGACAGTGAAAGTAGGAATAGGAGTTTAAGGGGAAAAGATAATGAGGTCTATTTAGGAAATATTGGGCTTAAGATGTCTTCTGGACATTGAAGATTGTGAAAATAGAGAGATTGGGGCAGGAAAGATAGATTGGGGAATTATCAACATAGAGATGGCAATTACATTCATAGGAGTAGATGAGATCACCAAGTGAAGCAGTATAGAGAAGAGAAGAAAGTCCAGGACAGAGCCCTAAGGGAACCTACAGCCTGCGGATGTGACCTGAAGGGACATCCAGCAAAGAAAATAGAAGAGAGATCAAATAGGGAAAAGAAGAAGGGAAGAGTGGTATCCCCAAAACCAAGACAGAAGAGAGTATCAAGGAGGAAAGGGTGTTAAAGGCTGCAGAAAAGTCAAGAAGAATCAGTATTGAGAAATTGGGATTTGGTAACTAAGAAAGAGATCATTGGCAACTTTGTAGAGAACAATTTTGGTGGAATGATAAGGTAGCAAGCCAGATCATTAACTAACATTTATTCAGCACTTTATTATTATTTAAAGATCTAGTTCATATTATTATAGAATTTATTGTGGAATATAAAAAGAATATGTAGAGAACATTTTTGGTGGAATGATAAGGTGGCAAGCCAGATCATTAACTAACATTTATTCAGCACTTTATTATTATTTAAAGATGCAGTTCTTATTATTATAGAATTTATTGTGGAATATAAAAAGAATATAGATCTTTTTGATTATAATTAACAATTAGCATTTATGTAACATTTTTATTATTATTTAAAGAAAATATAGTCATAGAATATATTTTAAGATTTTATTTCTATTAAATTTATTAATTACATTTATTTAATTTCCTTCCCCTTTCTATTACTAATCAATTATTTAAAAGACATCATTAATAATAAATTAAATACATTATTAATAGCTAGCTTTCATATAGCATGTTAAGTTTTGCAAAATACCTTACATACATTATTTAATTCATATTTAGATATATTTACCTCCCTGATTTTTTGAAGAGAAAAAAAGATGGTTGTTCAATCTTTCTGTTTATTGGTCAATATGTATGTATTAAGCACCTGCTATGTGCCAAATCCTGTGTTTAGTAGTAGGGATACAAAGAAGAGCAGAAATATCTCCCCTTCCCTCAAGAAGCTTACATTCCCATGGAGAAGACAACAAATAGTTGTTGTAGGGACATATAACAAGTACAATGCATAATCTCAGAAATAAGGTGTTATATATTGAATTTAACATATTTAATATATTGAATTTAAACATATTTTACATGTATTGGACTACCTACCATCTAGGGGAGGGGATGGAGGGAAGGAGGGGAAAAGTTGGACCAGAAGATTTTGCAAGGGTCAATGTTGAAAAACTACCCATGCATATTTTTGTAAATAAAAAGCTTTACCATAAAAACAGAAATAAGGTATTGATAGAGGGGATGAAAGGGGGCAGGAAGTGGGCAGACCAAACATTTACCAAACACTGCATGCTAGACTATAGAATATCTGCTTCAAAAATAGCATCATTTTGTTGAGTTCACAAGACACATGCAAATGAAATAGTTAAATTGTAAGGTAGGACAGCACCTAATCAAATTTGGTTAACACTTATTATTCATTAATAAGTGCAGGGCTCTGTATTTGGTGCTAACTAGAAAAAATAAAAATAAAACAGTCCAAAAACAATTCAAAGACCTTATGTTTTTCTTGGAGATGCAACATGCCCACAGATAACGAAATACAAAATAATAGGAGACGGGAAAGAGAACAACTTGGTGTGGAGGGAAGGGCAAGGAAATAGAAAATCCCGAAAGGCTTTCTGTAAATTCAGAAAGTGGCATCTGAGCTGATGACCAAAGAAAACAAAAGATTCTAAAAGTCAGAGGCAAGGAAGGAGAACATTTCAATGATGCACAACCTGAGCAAGATTTATGAATAGAAATGTGATAAAGTAACAAAAAGACAATGAGTCCTGAAGAAGCTCAGAAAAGGAGCTGCATGGATTAAAGTGATCATCCCTGATTTTGTGGGAAAGTTTGGATTTGGCCACTGAAAAATGAGTAGGATTTAGATATGCAGAGAGACAAGAAAGAAGGCATTCTGATAAAGGAAGAACAGAGGTAGGGAGGGACAAACATCTAAGCGAACCACAGAACATTAGAATTTTGGAGCTGGGATGAATCTTGGTGATTATCACTACCCATGATGCCTTGATAAATGAATAGAACAATGTTCTAACAATGAGATATTAAATAGTGAAGCCAGGAGGACAAATATAGAAAGAATAACTAAACATTTACAATATGAGGTGACTTTACTTAATGATTTATAATAGTAAGCCAAAAATGTCTAGCCTCTTCTTTTACAGTAAGTCAGTTCTGGATAGTGTTTGAGGCTAAAACCAAAACCTCTTGTTTATCAAATTTATTTTATCAATTTAAAGTGATAATATGGTGTAATGGGTAAAGAGTCAGCTTTGGAGCCAAGAAGGTCTGAGTTAAAGTCCTGCCTGGCTGTGGGACCCTTGTCAAGTCACAACCTCTCAGTGATCCAGGCAATTATCTGTTGTTAGGTCCAACTCTTGCTGCCTTCATCTGGGGTAGTTTTAAGAAAGATACAAGAGTGATTTGCTATTTCCTTCTCCAGAGGAAACTGAAACAAAGGGGGTTAAGTGACTTGCCTAGGATCACACAGCTAGTAGGAGTCTGAGACTGGATGTGGATTCAGGTCTTCTTGACTCCAGACCTGGTGCTCTATCCAATGCATCACCTATCTGCTCTATAATCTGGAGAGAAGATGCTGACAAGAACTAGGAGAGAATGCTTCCTCAACCAAGATGTTTTCTTTACCAAAGAGATTCCAGGTCCAGATTCAATCTCTATTCATAAATTCAGATGGCCTGAGAGTCTAAGTATATTTTCACATCAATTTAAAATATGACTAAAATAGTAACATCAAGACACATTTTAGTTTCTTTCTGAGCTCTACTGATGCATATGCTTTGAGAGCTTTGTAGTTTTCAAAAATAAAAAGGGTAGAGAGGCTATTAATAATGGCTAACCTTTACATGAACTGTGCCATGAACTGTGTTAAGTGCTTTACAAATATTTGAGAGTCACAACAATGCTGAGAGGTATGGTTATCCCTGCTTTTTAACTGAGGAAACTGAAGCAAACAGAAATATAAGTGATTTGCTCAGACTCACACAATAATATCTGAGATTGGGTTTGAATTCAAGTCTTCCTGAAACCAGACCTGGAACTCTATTTCTATCACTTAGCTAAAATGCAACAACTTATTAGGCCTATTTTCATGTGACAGGACAATTATTGTTGTATTCAATATTTCCCTGGACTAGTGATTTAATCCAAGGGGATATTTCCTCCAATAAAGCACATCATTACCCATTCATACTCTCTTGTTATTCTGTGTGATATCTGTCCATGTTCTCTCATAAATCCACCCAAGGAAAGCCGCTAATGTACTAAAGGCTTTCCTTTAGGTCTCAGTGCTAAAATTATAGAATTCAGAACTGAAATGAACCTTAATGATCATTGAATCAAGCACTTCATTTTACAGATTAGAAAATTTGAGTATTGGAGAGTGAAGGTAGCTTACTTGAAACCAGAGGTAGTCTTCCGGCCAAGATGGCGGAGAGGAAATACACTTCTGTGTAATCTCCGTGTTTTTCTCTCACTATTCATTTCATTTCATGCCTCTGAATTAATGCTCGACTGAAAAAAAACCATACAATTACTTACCAAGAGAAACCATCCTTGAGACTCGTCAAGAAAGGTCTGTTTTTGCGCGAGGGCGGGGACGGTATTTGGAAGCAGTCTGCGGGCAGCAGCGGCAACCAAAGCACAGATAGCAGCTCAGAACCGGGTGGAGCGGAGAAGGGGTAGGACGCGATCGCAGCCGTCCCTGCGGTGAGAGCTTTGCTATAGGAGCAAGTCAGCAGCCCAGCAGAGAAGCTAAAAACACCGGGAGTGAAGAATACAATCCCAAACAGCTGGAGTTTCTCGGGACCTGGCCACCCCTCCCCCACAGTGTCTTAGCCCGCTCGGATCTCAGAGCGCTCGGATCTCAGTGCGCAGGCGCCATAGCACAGTAGGACCTGTGCCTCACGAATACCCTGCCCCTCCCCCAAAGAAAGCAGCCTCCATTCAAGGGGTTTTTTTTTCCTTCTGTTTCTTTGATAGTTTGTCTTTGATAAATAGACAGAATGAGCAAGAAACTGAAAAAGAATTTAACCCTGGACAGCTTTTATACAGATAAAGAGCAGACTCTAAACCCTGAGGAGACTAAAAACAAACAGTCCCCAGGTGAATCCCCGAAGGAAGAGACCTTATGTCCCTCAGCACAGATAAATCTCATGGAGGAAATTAAAAAGGCTCTCACAAGGGAGCTAGAAGAAAAATGGGAAAAGGAGAGGGAGGCTCTGAAAAAGGAGAGGGAGGCTTGGCAAAAGAGCCTGGAGAAGTCAGTTAAAGAGAGAGTGGATAAAGAAACCAAATCCTTGAAAAATAGGATTAGTGAACTGGAAACAGAAAACAGCTCTCTAAAAAACAAAATTGGCGAAATGGAAAAAAATTCCACAGAACAAAAGAACTCAATTGGACAATTAGAAAAAGATCTTAAAAAAGTGAGTGAAGAAAATACCTCACTGAAAATCAGGGTCGAACAATTGGAATTGAATGACTCGAGGAGACAAGAAGAATCAGTCAAGCAAATCCAAAAAAATCAAACAATGGAAAAGGATGTGAAATACCTTCTGGGGAAGACAACAGACCTGGAAAACAGATCCAGGAGAGACAACCTGAGAATCATCGGACTTCCAGAAAAGTATGATGAAAAAAAAGCCTGAACACTATCTTCCAGGAAATTATCAAAGAGAACTGCCCAGAAGTCATAGAAACAGAAGGTAAAATAGACATTGAAAGAATTCATCGATCCCCTACTGAAAGGGATCCTAAAATCAAAACACCAAGGAATATAGTGGCCAAATGCCAGAACCCTCAGGCAAAGGAAAAAATACTGCAAGCGGCTAGAAAAACCCAATTCAAGTATCAAGGAGCCACAATAAGGATCACCCAGGATCTGGCAGCATCCACATTAAAGGATCGAAGGGCCTGGAATATGATATTCCGAAAGGCTAAGGAACTTGGTATGCAACCAAAAATAACTTACCCAGCGAGAATGAGCATCTTTTTCCAGGGAAGAAGATGGACATTCAACGAAATAAGCGAATTTCATCTATTTCTGATGAAAAAGCCAGAACTTAACAAAAAATTTGATCTACAAGCACAGAACTCAAGAGAAATCTAAAAAGGTAAAGATTAATCTTGGGAACTATATTTCGGCTGTAAAGATGTATAAAGAATACATGTATACCTTGTTCTAGAAACTAGTTGTGGAAAGGACATTGTACTAGAAAAAAGGGAAAGTGGGGGTACTACATTTCATGAAGAGGCAAAGAAAACCTAGTAAATCTGAGAGAAAGAATGGAGAGGAATGAAAATAGTGAGTATTTTACTGCTTTCAGAATTGGCAGTAAGAGAAGAATTTTAGACATATTCATTCTATGGTGAAACTTCTCCCACCTCATTGAAAAGTGAGAAGGGAAAAGTGAAAAAGGAAGGAATAAGCTAAGTGGAAGGGAATACGGTAACTGGGAGGGAAAGGGGTAAGTTGGGGGGGGGAACTCTAAGGGGGGGGAGGGATACTGAAAAAGGGAGGGCTGTGAGAAGCAAGGGGAGCTCACAAGCTTAATACTGGGAAGGGGGGTAAGGGAGGGGGTAAGGGAGTAAGAAGGGAGAAAAGCATAAACCGGGGTTAACAAGATGGCAAGTAATACAGAATTGGTCATTTTAACCATAAATGTGAACGGGGTAAACTCCTCTATAAAGAGGAAGCGGTTAGCAGAATGGATTAAAAGCCAGAATCCTACAATATGTTGTATACAGGAAACACACATGAAGCGGGGTGATACATGCAGGTTAAAGGTAAAAGGTTGGAGCAAAATCTACTATGCTTCAGGTGAAGCCAAAAAAGCAGGGGTAGCCATCCTGATCTCAGATCAAGCTAAAGCAAAAATTGATCTAATCAAAAGAGATAAGGAAGGGCACTATATCTTGCTAAAGGGTAGAATGAATAATGAAGAACTATCTATATTAAATATATATGCACCAAGTAGTGTAGCATCTAAATTCCTAAAAGAGAAATTAAGAGAGCTGCAAGAAGAAATAGACAGTAAAACTTTAATAGTGGGAGATCTCAACCTTGCACTCTCAGAATTAGATAAATCAAACCACAAAATAAATAAGAAAGAAGTCAAAGAGATAAATAGAATAATAGAAAAATTAGATATGATAGATCTCTGGAGAAAATGTAATGGGGACAGAAAGGAGTACACCTTCTTTTCAGCAGTTCATGGAACTTATACAAAAATTGATCATATATTAGGACATAAAAACCTCAAACTCAAATGCAGTAAGGCAGAAATAGTGAATGCATCCTTTTCAGACCATGATGCATTGAAAATTACATTCAATAAAAAGCCACAGGAAAGTAGACCAAAAAATAATTGGAAACTAAATAATCTCATACTAAAGAATGATTGGGTGAAACAGCAAATTATAGACATAATTAATAACTTCATCCAAGAAAATGATAATAATGAGACATCATACCAAAATGTATGGGATGCAGCCAAAGCGGTAATAAGGGGAAATCTCATATCTCTAGAGGCCTATTTGTATAAAATAGAGAAAGAGAAGGTCAATGAATTGGGCTTGCAACTAAAAATGCTAGAAAAGGAACAAATTAAAAACCCCCAATCAAACACTAAACTTGAAATTCAAAAAATAAAAGGAGAGATCAATAAAATTGAAAGTAAAAAAACTATTGAATTGATTAATAAAACTAAGAGTTGGTTCTATGAAAAAACCAACAAAATAGACAAACCCTTAGTAAATCTGATTAAAAAAAGGAAAGAGGAAAATCAAATTGTTAGTCTTAAAAATGAAAAGGGAGAACTCACCACTAACGAAGAGGAAATTAGAGCAATAATTAGGAGTTACTTTGCCCAACTTTACGCCAATAAATTCGACAACTTAAATGAAATAGAAGAATACCTCCAAAAATATAGCTTACCTAAACTAACAGAGGAAGAAGTAAATATCCTAAACACTCCTATCTCAGAAAAAGAAATAGAACAAACTATCAATCAACTCCCTAAGAAAAAAACCCCAGGACCAGATGGATTTACATCTGAATTCTATCAAACATTTAAAGATCAATTAACTCCAATGCTAAATAAACTATTTGAAGAAGTAGGGATTGAAGGAGTCCTACCAAACTCCTTTTATGACACAGATATGGTACTGATACCTAAACCAGGTAGGCTGAAAACAGAGAAAGAAAATTATAGACCAATCTCCCTAATGAATATTGATGCTAAAATCTTAAATAAAATATTAGCAAAAAGATTACAGAAAATCATCCCCAGGATAATACACTATGACCAAGTAGGATTTATACCAGGAATGCAGGGCTGGTTCAATATTAGGAAAACTATTAACATAATTGACTATATCAACAACCAACCAAACAAAAACCATATGATCATTTCAATAGATGCAGAAAAAGCATTTGATAAAATCCAACAGCCATTCCTAATAAAAACACTTGAGAGCATAGGAATAAAAGGACTTTTCCTTAAAATAGTTAGGAGCATATATTTTAAACCTTCAGTAAGCATCATATGCAATGGGGAAAAACTGGAACCTTTCCCGGTAAGATCTGGAGTGAAACAAGGTTGCCCACTATCACCATTATTATTCAATATTGTATTAGAAACACTGGCCTCTGCAATAAGAGTCGAGAAAGAGATTAAAGGAATTAGAGTAGGCAATGAGGAAACCAAACTATCACTCTTTGCAGATGATATGATGGTATACCTAGAAAACCCCAGAGATTCTACTAAAAAGCTATTAGAAATAATTCATAATTTTAGCAAAGTAGCAGGATACAAAATAAATCCCCATAAATCCTCAGCATTCTTATACACCACCAACAAAATCCAAGAGCAAGAGATACAAAGAGAAATTCCATTCAAAATAACTGTTGATAGCATAAAATATTTGGGAATCTACCTACCAAAGGAAAGTCAGGAATTATATGAGCAAAATTACAAAAAAGTTTTCACACAAATAAAGTCAGACTTAAATAATTGGAAAAATATTAAGTGCTCTTGGATAGGCCGAGCAAATATAATAAAGATGACAATACTCCCTAAACTAATCTATTTATTTAGTGCTATACCAATCAGACTTCCAAGAAAATATTTTAATGATTTAGAAAAAATAACAACAAAATTCATATGGAACAATAAAAAGTCGAGAATCTCAAGGGAATTAATGAAAAAAAAATCAAATGAAGGTGGTCTAGCTGTACCTGATCTAAAATTATATTATAAAGCAGCAGTCACCAAAACCATCTGGTATTGGCTTAGAAATAGATTAGTTGATCAGTGGAAAAGGTTAGGTTCACAAGACAGAATAGTCAACTATAGCAATCTAGTGTTTGACAAACCCAAAGATTCTAAATTTTGGGATAAGATTTCATTATTTGATAAAAACTGCTGGGATAACTGGAAATTAGTATGGCAGAAATTAGGCAAGGACCCACACTTAACACCACATACCAAGATAAGATCAAAATGGGTCCATGACCTAGGCATAAAGAACGAGATTATAAATAAATTAGAGGAACATAGGATAGTTTATCTCTCAGACTTGTGGAGGAGAAAGAAATTTGTGACCAAAGATGAACTAGAGACCATTACCAATCACAAAATAGAAAATTTTGATTATATCAAATTAAAAAGCCTTTGTACAAACAGAACGAATGCAAACAAGATTAGTAGGGAAGTAACTAACTGGGAAAACATCTTTACAATTAAAGGTTCTGATAAAGGCCTCATTTCCAAAATATATAGAGAACTGACTCAAATTTATAAAAAATCAAGCCATTCTCCAATTGATAAATGGTCAAAGGATATGAACAGACAATTTTCAGATGAAGAAATTGAAACTATTACCACTCACATGAAAGAGTGTTCCAAATCACTATTGATCAGAGAAATGCAAATTAAGACAACTCTGAGATATCACTACACTCCTGTCAGATTGGCTAAGATGACAGGAAAAAACAATGATGAATGTTGGAGGGGATGCGGGAAAACGGGGACATTGATGCATTGTTGGTGGAGTTGTGAACGAATCCAGCCATTCTGGAGAGCGATCTGGAATTATGCCCAAAAAGTTATCAAATTGTGCATACCCTTTGATCCAACAGTGTTTCTATTGGGCTTATACCCCAAAGAGATACTAAAAAAGGGAAGGGGACCTGTATGTGCCAAAATGTTTGTAGCAGCCCTGTTTGTAGTGGCTAGAAACTGGAAAATGAATGGATGCCCATCAATTGGAGAATGGCTGGGTAAATTGTGGTATATGAATGTTATGGAATATTATTGCTCTGTAAGGAATGACCAGCAGGATGAATACAGAGAGGCTTGGAGAGACCTACATGGACTGATGCTAAGTGAGATGAGCAGAACCAGGAGATCATTATACACTTCGACAACGATATTGTATGAGGATGTATTCTGATGGAAGTGGATTTCTCTGACAAAGAGACTTAACTGAGTTTCATTGGAGAAATGATGGACAGAAACAGCTACACCCAAAGAAGGAATACTGGGAAATGAATGTGAACTATTTGCATTTTTGATTTTCTTCCCGAGTTATTTTTACCTTCTGAATCCAATTCTCCCTGTGCAACAAGAGAACTGTTTGGTTCTGCAAATATGTATTGTATCTAGGATATACTGCAACATGTTTAGCATATATAGGACTGCCTGCCATCCTGGGGGGGGGGAGGAGGGAGGGAGGGGGAAAAAACGAAACATAAGTGATTGCAAGGGATAATGTCGTGTAGAAATTATCCTGGCATGGATTCTGTCAATGCGAAGTTATTATTAAATAAAATAAAATTTATTATAAAAAAAAAAAAAAAAAAAAAAAAAAAAAGAAACCAGAGGTAGTAAACAGTAGAACCATAATTGGAATTCAAATTAAGATGACTTTTTCTTTACATTGTATGGGCTGTCTGTTACCCTCACTCTAGCTACCTGATTGGTTTACTTTCTTGCTCAATCATACTTTTCCTAGATGACATCTTTTTTTAAAAAAAATAACAGCTTTATTTTCAAAATATATGCAAAGATATTTTCAACATTCACTCTTGCAAAACATTGTGTTCCAAATTTTTCTCCCTTCTTTTCCCTTACCTGCTCCCCTAGACAGCAAGTAATCCAATATATGTTAAACATGTGGAATTCTTCTGGACAGATTTCCATATTTATTATATTGCACAAGAAAAATCAAATCAAAAGGGGAAAAAATGAGAAAAAAGCAGGCAAACAACAACAAAAAGGTAAAAATACTATGTTGTGATCCACATTCAGTCCCTAGTCCACTTTCTGGATGCAGATGGCTCTCTGCATATCACAAGACTATTGGAATTAACCTAAACCACCTCATTGTTGAAAAGAGCTGTGTCCATCAGAGTTCATCATTTAATCTTGTTGCTGTGTATAATGATCTCCTGGTCCTGCATTGGTTCATATGAGTCTCTCCAGGCCTTTCTGAAATCATCCTGCTGGTTGTTTCTTACAGAACAGTAATATTCCATAACATTCATATACCACAGTTTATTCAGCCATTCTCCAATTGATGGGCATCCATTCAATTTCCAGTTTCTTGCCACTACAAAGAGGGCTGCCACAAACATTTTGGCACATACAGGTCCCTTTCACTCCTTTAAGATCTCTTTGGGGTATAAGCCCAGTAAAGACACTGCTGGATCATAGAGTATGCACAGTTTGCCCTTTGCGCATAGTTCCAAATTGCTCTCCACAGTGGTTGGATTAGCTCACAACTCCACTAATAATATATCAGTATTTCAGTTTCCCCACATTCTCTCCAACATTCATCATTTTTTCTTGTCACTGGATGACATCTTTAAACCAACATTTTGCATGCAAATTTTTATTTGTATGCAATATGTTAAATGTTTCCACTTCTCCACTTTAGAGAGACTGGGCCAATAGCAAATAAGACATCCAACGAATAACTATCAGAAGCCAACTTGGACCAGTGGAGAGAAGGTGGGATTCTACCTCTGAGTCTATGTCCAACCTTCTTTCTTCTGCATTATAGTCATGCCTCCTTTGTACCTATATGTAGATCAGAGATATATGGTGTATTCAGGAAGTTCCAGCACCTCTGGTGTGAGGGCTTGCCAAGCCCTTTTCAAGGCTGCTCATCACCTTTGAGGACCACCTGATCCATCCACCTTTCATCCATGGCTGCAAGAAACCATAGCATATACAGGAGTCAAGGTCCATTTTGGCAGCTGAGCTAAATCATGTTAGATAACTGATGAGTGAGTTACAGGGTTTTTACCTCAAGCATGTGAAGACTTCCCTAGCAGAAAAGAGGGATAAGAACAGTTTGTTCCAACAGCCAGGAAGATACAGGCGTTATATGGTACTTAGAGCTTGGTCAGACATTGAAGGTATCAGGTTTCTCCATCCTAATTGCCAGTGGTCTTGACTTTTGTCTTGACACTGAACTTTGAGGACTCTCGAAGATAGAACTCAGATGACCACTTTGTGCCATTTTGTCTTATGTAAATCTAATTCATGTATAATTCAAACATCACCTGAAATGTCAGTGATCTTTGAAAACAAATGATAAACAACATCAGGGATTCCACTAGATTCTGTCCTGAAGGAACCTTCTAGCTCGAAAATGGTCATGAAGAACACTCAAAATGGGTTGTCCACTCATACATGTTATCACTCAGGTCTAGATGGGATCAGAGAGAGATAAAGTGTGATTGCCTAAGGCACAGTACTGATCTTCAGCAATATGGTGAAATGAACAGAGTCCTTTTCAACTCTCTACCTTCCCCTTTGAAAGTTTCAAACCATTTTCTTCTCTCTTTGGTATCTCCTTTCCCCAAGGATGAACAATGTCTTCAGAAACAAGTTCCACCATCTGATGCAATTAAAAACATTGCTCTCAAGGAGAATATAGATTCTCCAGCTGCCCAACTTCTAGAGTCTAGAAAAAATGTAAACCTATTGAAGTTAAGAATTGTTTTATTTTTGTCTGTGTCCTAAATACCTTGTACAAACCAGGCATCTAATAAATGTTTGTTGAATTAAATTGAAGATAATACCAGTGATCTACACGCTAGTGATTGCCTCTTGAGAGTGGAGCTTTCATGTTTTGCTCTCTCTGTAAATGAGGAATAAAATATTTTATATCTTTTCCAAGGAATTTTGGAATTGGTATATTACAGGGGTCTTTAACCTAGACTCTGTGAACTTATTTTTATAAATATCTTGATACTAGATTTCAATATAATTTATTTATTTTGATTTATGTATTTTACTTTGTGTATTTAAAAACATTATTCGGAGAAGAGGACCATAGAATTAAGCACCTGGTCAACCGAGTTCATGATACATAAAAAAAACTAAAAATCCTTATAAAGACCTTTTCTCTATGCTACAGGTATAACTGAAACTGTCAGATGCATGTAAGCAAGGCTACGAATTGATTATAAATATAGGACCACTGGCTCAAACTGCAAAATGTAAAGGGCACAGCTTTTCCCTTTACCAGTTGACCTTCACAGAAAGAGGGAGAAAAGGGGAAACTTTTTTTTTCTTGTATCTGTAATAATTCTCTAAGGTGTAATGATATTCTATGGTCCATCTTGATTTGTGGCCTTGTAGCAGCTTAGCTGGTTATGAGATAGGAAATCAGAATTAATTTCTATTATCTAGAGGCCTGGCTCAGCTCGTGCCTTGCCCACTTTCTTCAGAATTCCAGTGGAACTCATTAAAAATACATTGACCCTAGCTCCACTTGAAGAAAAAAAAATTTTCCCCCAGAAACTTGTTAAGGTGAAATTCTAATTCAAGGCTTTCCCTATTTTTTTCCCACAGGATATTTTCACTTCATTGTGTTTACATTTTCGGCTTACATTGAAAGACAACCAGTTTAGCTTTAAGAAAAACAAAAACCCAAGTTTTCTCTGGGGTTCTCCCTTCCCCCTTTCACTTTTCCCCTCCCCCCCAAGTTACCACGAAGAAATAATGCTACATCTGTATGGGCTAAACCTGTAGTGCAGGTTTCTGTCTTTCTCTGTCCTTTCTTTTCCCGCAGATCACAAGAATATTTTGCTCATGTGTGCTACATAGGCAAGAGATGGATCCGGGTTAACTGAGGAACTCCACCAAATAACCAGAAATCAAAGGAATTTAAGAGGTTTGGGTTAAGGATTTTTTTCTAACTTTTCTGTATGTGTCAGCATATGGGTGGAACAGTCACGCTTCAAGCCCAGATTTCCATCCAAAAGGGGAGGGAGGGTTAGGTTCACTGGAGAAGGCATATAGATAACCTTTCATATGCAATCTGCACTTGGGTAAGTAAACTCTGGGATAGATTCTAGCTTTCTCATCACCTCTGATGTCTTTTCATCTTTTACTCCCCTTCTCCCCTTCAAAAAAAAAAAATCTGAAAAAAAGGAACAGTTCAACTGCAGAACTAATGCAAACTAAATTAAAACAATAAATCAAATACAAAAATCATGAGGTGAAAAAAGTAGAGAGAGATGAAAAAGAATGAAAAATTAAAATTCATTTTTAAAAACCCTACAAAAATCACAGAAGTTTAGACAACAAATGTATGGTTCTTTTTTACTTTTGGTATTAGAGATTTTTAGCAGTGTCATTTTATCATTTTAACTTATTTTAAATCAATGAATATATTATCATTATTTATTATTAAGATGATGATAATGATGATGAGCTAAAAGGGAGCTGAACAGCTCCATGGCTACTAGTGCTGAATTTGAGTTCAGAATCTGAGTCAGAAAGACCCAACCTCCAATTCTGCCTCTTGTCTCATTTAATATCTTTCAGCCTCACTTTCCTCTTCTGTAAAATGGGACAATAGAAACATTTATCTGAGTATAATATGGTGAGCACCAAATGGGATAATATGTGTACAGAGCTTTGCAAAGTTCAAAGCTCTATATAAATGTTAGTTCTTACTGAGTGCCCATTACGCACCAGGCACTGTTCTAACTCTATATTTTGCCCAAGGACTAAAAAATAGTCTTTCCCTTCAAGAAGTCTTTGTTCCATCATGCAAGATGTGCATGTGTATGTGTCTGCATATACATGTATGATATTTGAAAGACCATTGGCTCTGGAGTCAGAGAAATGGGGGTTAAGCCTGCCTCCGACATTTATATGTGACCTTATGCAAATCCCTTAGATTCTGGGGCTATTTTCTTCATGACAAGATAACTAGATGATTTCTGAAATCCTTTTTTTTTTTTTTTTTTTTTTTTAGCCTGAGGTCTTATAATCTTGGAGAGGAAGTAAGGCTGTTTGGTGGGGCTGGGGCTAGTGGGATTCTTAGAAGCTGGGGCTTGAGCTGAGTCTTGAAGCATTAAATAAGGGATTCTAAGAGGCAAAAGTGAGGAGAGAAAGCATTTCCATCATGGGAGACAGAGGACAGAGGGGATATAGTTGAGTGTGTAAGTTTATGCTACTTTGATACATCAATTTGATAGTATTATCTATCTATATTTTATTTTTTAATACTATTTTTTCTTTTAAATAGTATTTTCTTTTTTTATATTACATGTAATCTACCTATATTTTAAATGATCATACTTTCCTTTTATAGAAATAGTAACCACACCAATCATATACATATTTATTCATAAGCTCTTACAGTAGGATGTAAGTTGTTTGAAGGAAGAGACTTGTTTTGTTTTTCTCTTTATATCTTCAGAGTATAGCAGTTTCCCACATATAGCAAGTCCTAACCAAGTGTATTGAATTTCTGTTAGATTGTTTAGTGTGGCATCCTACTAACTTCTACCTGGTAAATTCTAGTAAAACAAGAAGTCTGCTTATATTAAGTGTTATCTCTCTTACATTCCTCAAGGGTCAAGACCATTTGACTTGCTTTACCTGGAAATCAGAAAAGCAACAAATGCAGTGGATGTTCGTTGACAACGACCTGAGCCATACATGGCCATTGATAGTCATTTTGATCTTCATCTTTCTACTGGACTTTGAGTGTCAGGCTGATGACTGCGCCCAGTCATATCCAGTACTCATAGCTGATTCATGTACAAGTCAAGACATTGCCTCATGATGTCACTGATCTTTGACGATGAGGGATGAACAATAACAAAATGGCAATGTGGAGAGAGGCTTAAGAATCCTGGAAGCCAAAGGGAAAAGGGACCCACATGTGCAAGAATGTTTGTGGCAGCTCTTTGTGTAGTGGCTAGAAACTGGAAACTGAGTGGATGCCCATCAATTGGAGAATAGCTGATAAATTGTGATATATGAATGTGATGGAATATTATCGTTCTATTAGAAATGATCAACAGGATGATTTTAGAGAGGTCTGGAGAGACTTACATGAACTGATGCTAAGTAAAGTGAGCAGGACCAGGAGATCATTGTACACAGCAACAACAAGATTATAGGATGGTCAGTTCTGAAGATGTGGCTCTTCTCAACAATGAGGTGATTCAGTTCAATTCCAGTGATCTTGTGATGAAGAGAGTCATTTACACCCAGAGAAAGGACTGTAGGAACTGAGTGTGGTTCACAACATAGCATTTTCACCTTGTTTGTTGTTGTTTGCTTGCATTTTGTTTTCTTTCTCATTTTTTTTCCTTTTTGTTCTAATTTTTCTTATGTAGCATAGTATTTGTGGAAATAAGTATAGAAGAATTGTACATGTTCAATGTTTATTGGATTACTTCTGTCTAGGGGGAAGGGAGGGAGAACATTTTGGAACACAAGATTTTGAAAGGGTGAATTTTGAAAACTATGTATTTTGAAAATAAAAAGCTATTATGTATACATATATGTACCTATGTGTATATATACATATAAGAATAATCCTGGAAGCCAGGAAAGCCATGTTGTATAGTAGTAGTAGAGTAGAGCAATAAAGAAGGCTGAAAAGGTGCTATCAGAGATAAATCTCTTAATCTCCCTGGATCTCCTCATCTGTAAAATGAGGGATTTGGATTTGATGGACTCCAAGATCCCTACCAGATCTGGATCCAGAAACTCATGAGTCTATGACAAGTAGATAATGTCATAACATCTGTTTGGCCATTTTGCAAGTTTTTTAATTTTATAAATATTTAATTGCTACTATGGGGAAAACAAGGTTGCAGAGAACAGTGGATTTTGACTCACTTGAAATAAAATACATAGGCAACACTAAAAGAACCTAGAAAATCTTTAGAAAGATAACAACAGAAGAAATATTCAAAGAATATACTAAGAAAATATAATAAACAATGAATATTGCTATAGATTATTATATGAATTTTTCATATTGTCTTTTTAAACATCTTTTTCCTTCCCTACTGTCCCCTTTCCTTCCCATATTTGAAGCAGCTGCTTGGGAAGTTAGAAAACCATTAAAGATGTCTAGATGAGAGATTACTTTCTATCTCTACAAATATATGCTAGTTTGTTTTGAGGAGAGGAATTGTTAATTCAGTCATTTTGTCATATCCAACTCTTTGGGGTTTTCTGGGCAGAGAGACTGGAGTGATTTGTCATTTCCTTCTCCAGCTCATTTTATAGAAGAGGAAACTGAGACAAACAGGGTTAAATGTCTGGGCAAGTGAGGCTGGATTTGAACTCAGGATCTCCTGATTCCAAGCCCTATCATCTATCCACTGCACCACTTAGTTGTTATTTTGTCTGCTTTCATTTTTCAGTCTTTAGGGGAAAGTATGGGAGAAGGAGTCCAGAGTAGTAATTTCTTCCCATAGAAACTCCCGCCACTGATGCTTGGGGCATCTAAGATAGAATATGTCAAAAGCGGGGCTTGTATACCACTTTTTCTGTCTCTGAAAGTCAACTCCATCTATTGCACCACCTTGCCCTTCCATTAGTTCTTCATATAGCTTAGTCTATTAACTGCATCAAGTTGTGCCAAATTCTATAATGTTTATTGGATAGAAGTAAAGACTATTATTCTAGGGTGGCTTTAAAAAAAAAATCAGAGCTTTTAAAATCAGTAGATAGGAAGACCTTTTTTCCTCTATAAAAAGTGAATTCTTGTTTGCTATTACTTTAATTAATCTTCTTCACAACCCACTAGTAGACATATGCTTAATTTTTAAAAGGCATACTACATTTTAAAGCAGTTATTTTGAGGGTGAGGGAGATTTGCTTCCTAACCACATTAAAAAATTGAATTACTAATTGACAGCAAAGCTAATTAAAATAGATATTTATGAAGTCATCTGGCAGTGAATGGTTTAAAATTCAACAAGTGAATTAATGGATTTAAAAGACATATTTTTTCCATGTTGTATTTAATGGTCAATTGGTACTGGAAATATCAGGCATTTTAATTGTACTATTTAACTAAAACAAAACCCAGTCCCTTGAGTATTCTGGCTGTATCCTTTTCTTTAACAATCTTTTTTTCTTCAGCAGTCACAATACATCATTACACAATACACAATCAATGCATTTTTTATTAAAATGCATTTTTAATGTTTTAGTTACATTTAATTTACGCATTTGGGGAGTATGAAGATTTGTTTCAAGTAGGCAAAGCCAAGAAATGCAAAATATTGTCTTGTGAATATAGCAAAAACTCAGTTTTCATTTTCTTCTCTTTGTTTATTCATAATCTAGAAAAAAGGGGGGGATTTCTTTACTCTTTTTAAATAAGAAAGAGAAGAGTTTGTGAGAACAGTATTAATTGAGCTTCCAATATATGGACTATTGTGACCAATTCATAAAGTTCTCCAACATCTTACACATGATATTATTTGAATTTATAATCGTTAGTCCATTTCTTTACTTTTGAGCTTTAAAAGATCTTAAATTAAAGTATTTAAATAATGTAATCTATTTAAATCACAGCTCCTTCCCTCCAACTTTAGGACGTATGCCAAGAGATAAATCCATTAATATTAGGGATAGTTTGGGCTGATGAGAATTTAAAGTGGGCTTGGGATGGAGAAGTTGGAAGGTACTGCTCTCATTACTATTATTTCCCAACACTTGGCAATTTTCTTTCTTTGCCGTTAAGGTCCATCCTTCATTGTGCTCGCCTTTCTAGAAAATACAAGAATGACACCGGCAGCTGTAGAGCAGACTGACTGTAGCTGGCATGAGAGTGGAATCTATTTGTACTTTGTTCACAGTGGGTCGATCTTTTACTTTTTTATGGCGGAAAGGATAAATAAGCCTTTGGGTTCCTTTGATGTAAAAGGCAAAGGAAGTGTTCAATTATAAAAGAAAAACAAGCAAATCGAAGGTTTGTGGAGTATAGTCTCCCTTTTACAAGGAGCCCAATGACAATTTCTACTGTTTTAATGGAGACTTGGAGAGTTAATTCCGCTAGTCCTTTCTCCCAGAAATGTGACTAAAAAAAGAGTTCTCTTTATCTTCTTTTATGGAAGGGACAGCCGACTTTTTCACCCTTCTTTCCTGCCAAAATGGCTCAGTATGTGCCCCTAGCATCAGCGTTAGCATTTCCTGAGAACTTTGTATTCATGCTCCGGATTAGTTGTGTTCCGTAAATAAAAGTGAGTGGGTACAGGTTACATTTTACTTCCAACAGATGCTCCAGAGTGGTTCAAAGCACAGTAGCTTCAGAAAACAGGATATCCTTGGACTGTGAAGTTAATTTGTCCCATGTGCTGCCTAGAATACCAAAAAATTAGTCACTCCAGCTGACTTACTGCCAATATATGTTCTCTTTCCCATTCTCCCTTTATCCCCTATATGGTATTTTAAAATGACATATCCTGTTAATGAGACAGAACATATATGTATATGTGTATGTATATATGTATATATACATACATAGACACATCTATTGTTGCCATTTAGTCAATTAGTCATGTCTGATTCTTTGTGACCTCATTTGGGATTTTCTCAGCAAAGATACTGAAGAGGTTTTCCATGTCCTTTTCCAGCTCATTTTATTACATATATTAATTAATACATAATATTATTAATAACATTAATTATTAGCATAATATTAATTAACACATAATGTTACATATTATTACAGATAAAGAAACTTAGGCAATTAATAAGTGACTTGTCCAGGATCACATAGCTCATACATGTTTGAGGACACATTTGAATCAGTTTCTTCTGACTCCCTGCTGGCACTCTATACACTGTACCAACTAGCAAATTAATAGATAGATAGAAATATATTCCCTGACACTCAGAACTCTGGGTGTAGGTCCTCTTCACCTAGCTACTACAGAAGGCTACTGCAATAGGTGAGTCCTGCCTGATTCATGTTTCTCCCTATTCTAAGCCATCCTCCATTCAACCATTAAAATTATTTTCCTAAGGGGCAGAGTCAACCCTGTCACCCCACCCCCCACCCATAATCATTGAACTTCATTCACTGGGTGTCTATTTCCTTGAGGATCAAATACAAAATGATCTATTTGGTTTTCAAAGTCCTTTCTAACCCTACCTTTCCAGTCTTCTTACAACTTTATCCCTGCTGTGTGTACTCTTCCATCCAATGACAATGACTTTGTAGCTATTTTATGGACAAAACTCTTCTTCTCTCCATTCTGGGCATTTTCTTTAATTATCTCCTGTGCCTATTTCCTCAATTTCATCTATTGATCTCCCTGGATTTTTTTTCGACTCTTCTAAAATCTTATCTTTACAAGAAGTCTCCATTCTTCTTAATCTAGTACCTTCCTAAAGTTAACTAATTCCTATTTATCCTGCTTTGTTTATATTTGTTTGCATGTTGTCTCCCCCATTAAACTATAAGTCCCTCAAGAGTAGGGACAGCTTTTTGCCTCTTTTTGTGTCCCTAGTGTTTATTTAGCACACAATACCTGGAACATAGTAGGTGCTTTAAAATGTTTATTGACTGACTGATTCAATGTGGATTCAATAATTCATTTACTTCAGATATTTTTTGGTAAGAGACAAGATCTGTGATCTCATTGGTTTAACAAATTTCTAATGAGGAATTTATTATACTAATTCTTCTGCATCTTCTAATCTTAAAAAAAAATTGTCTAGAGCACTGAGTCGTGATTTTCCCATTGTCTGACTCATACTTAAAGACTTTGGCAAACACTATTAGAACTTAAAAATCACTTACTGGGCTTTGAAACTCCCAGATTTCCTCCATGTTGTGATAAAGTATTAGAATAGCATTTTCTACATACCTGTATATATTTATTTGTTCAAAAATCACTTATTTGTGACACAGTGAAAGGTGTTGGGAGCGATTTGAAAATGACTAAGACTTGGTCATACTTTGAAAAGACATTAAAACTCAGTTTGGGGATATATGACAAATATACAAGTAAAGAAGCAAATTAATAAAAATGTGATGTTTTCATAAGAGGATCCTAAAGCACTTTATCCAGGTTCCTAAGGAAACTACTTCTATTTGCTGTTTTTACTTAAGAAAATGGACTGTTTTTGGAAACTTGTAGCTTGAATTTTTGATCACTGCAAATTTTCTCTTAGAAGGATATTGAAAGGGCTGATTAGAACACTGATAGTGGAGAATGGGGAGAATTGTTCATTCTCTATGATAGAGTACAGCAACTATTTCTGAAGAATATGAAATATTGCATAATTTGAACACCTGAATGAGAGTCCTTGCTAGAGGAAAGCATCAAGATATTGGTTTATGCCTTTTCATGCCTTTTCATAATCATAAGCTCATTAGGATAAATTCCACAAGATTTTGTTTTCTTTACATCTTTCATTCAATTAATTGATGACAAAGATGTAATCTAATGTGGAATATTGCTTGCAAAAACATTCTCTTCTCAGCCCTAATCAAGGATGCCCTTAATTTATAGATAGATTATTCTCGTGAAGTTATTTACTATTATCACAGAAGAGAATCCAAGTCAGAGAAAAATTCTCAATAGATCTTGAAACCTTTTAAATGTCTACTTTTTTTGAATGATATTGTGGTAATTGAATCAAGCCCCAGAACATTGTAGAGCCCCCTAAATGAGATGCATAATCACTAAAGAATTTGACCTATTGAGGAAAAACACAGTTTTGAACATCTAAGAGCCTGTTATATAGATTATATTGATATGCAGTTAGCTAAACAATATAGAGAGTTTGTTTAGCCATACATGTCTTGGAGAGATACTGCAAATGGACAATGAGATGGACACAGACTGAACAGATAGATTACCTTTAGGAAATTTCAGAGTTCTTTTAATTATCCTTAGTTTTCTCCCTGGATCTCTGAGCCTCTGTTTCTCATCTGTAAAATGACAATAGTAATGACTATGGCACTCTACTTCATAGGGTGGTGGTTAATTCAGTCTTTATACCGCAGTATAGTGTTTGATGGTAAGAATGAATGCTTGCAATGTCCCATGATGAAGACTTTCATTCTGTTGATTAATCAGTGATAGTGAGTCCAAATCAAAGATTAGGATTATAGAATATAGGGAAAACCAGGTAGTACAGTAAATAGAACATTGAGCCTGGAGTGTGGAAGGCCTGAGTTCAAATGCAATTTTAGATGGTTTTACTAGTGTGACCTTGGGCAAGTCAGTTAATGTCTTACTGCTCAGTTTCCTCATTTGCAAAATTGGGGGTAAAAACAGGACTTGCCTTGAAGGTTTGTTGTGAGATCAAATAAAATAATAATTCTAAAATGCTTAGCACAGTGACTGGCACTCTCGGGGAGGTTTTCTGGAGGCAGCTTTAGTTTCAGTTCAGATCAATAATTACCCCAAATGCAGCCAGCTGGTAAAAATGCAAACGTTTATTTTCTCCTTCCAAAATAGCCCAGTTAGTTGAGGTCTATCTCTCTGCTTGGTTCCAAGAGCTCTTGCAGATTGTCCTTTGCTTCTGCCTCTGCTTTCTTCAGCCACCAAGCCAGCCAAATGGAAAAACGGAATGGATCTCTCTTGCCTCGGAGAGAGGGCTTCTGGCGTAATTCCATAATTTATATAGTGCACTATATAAATGTTAGTTATTTTTGTTTTTTTTGATTTATTAGAGATAGTGAATCTAAATCAAAGATTAGAATTTTAGGATATAAAGGCAGCTAGGTGATATAGAGAATAGAGCACAGGTTCAGAAGTCAGGAAACTCAAATCTGGCCTCAGACCTAACTGTGTCACTAGACGAGTCACTTAACCTCTATTTGCCTCAGTTTCCTCATCTGTAAAATGGAAATTATAATAGCACCTGCTTTCCAAGGTTGTTGTGATAAGCAAATGAGATAATAATAAAGCACTTAGTAGAGTGTCTAGAACAGTGAGTACTATATAAATGTTGACTTTTAGCTATCAGTGATGAAAGAAACCTCACAAATAATCTAGTCCAATTACACACACCTTTGTCTGACATGTAAGGAAAATAGATGAATTTACTTTTTCTTTCTTTCCCAAATACTGATTCCCATGGAAAACAAACAAATCAAGAGGTTACACAAAAGGAAGAAATTAAATGCTCAATTATTTCATATCATTTGCCAGATCAATTTTCCTGAGAATTTGGATATCTTGTCATGTAAACTGATGTTTATTTTCATGTTTGTCCATTAGTATAGGTATAATTTATAAAGGTTAATATACAATTACACAAAGCTAGTCTTTTTTTTTTTTTTTACAAAGCTAGTCTTAATGAACTAAAATTACCAGATTAGGCAAGCAAGTAAAAGGTATAAAAGCAATTTATTTGTTAATCTGCTTTGTACTTTGAATCATTCTAAGCACTGAGGATACAAAGATGAAAGAGAAAAGAAAGAAAAAGGAGAGGAGAAAGAGAAAGAGACTGAGAGAGAGAGAGACAGAGAAGGGAAGGAGGGAAGGAGTGAGGGAGGGAAGGAGGGAAGGAGCAAGGGAGGAAAGGAGGAAGGAAGGAAGGAAGGAAGGAAGGAAGGAAGGAAGGAAGGAAGGAAGGAAGGAAGGAAGGAAGGAAGGAAGGAAGGAAGAAAAACCAATCCTGTCCTCAAGGAGTTTATATTTATTATGTATGTATGTATGTATGTATGTATGTGTGTGTATATATATATATATGTATATAAAAAATACACATACACATAGACAGTCATAATAGATAGAAAGCTGGCCTCAGGATTAGAGAAACCAGTTTCAACTCTTAGATCTGACAACTAATAATTGTATGAACCTAGGCAAATCAACCTCCCAGTAACTCAGGCAGAAAAGATGCAGAGGACCAGCATTTATAGAATTCTCTCATTAGGATTTCCTAGTCTGGTGAAATCATTGGTCCAATCCAAAAACAAAAGTATACCTCCCCCAAAGCAAGATAATTGGAGAGGGGAGCAATAGCAGCTGGGAATGTCAGAAAAAAAGAATATTCCTCTGAGTCTAGGGGATGGTACTTGGGCAGAATTTTGAAGGAAGCTGGAGATTTTTTGAAATATAGGTAAGGAGGGAATTCATTGCAGCTTTAGGGAGCTAGGGAATGTTGCATATAAGGAAAAGCAAGTAAGGCAGCATTTGTGAGTGAAGTTAGGAAGGAAAAAAACTTATTAAGCACTTACTATATGCCAGACAATTTTCTATAATACATATATAAGCAAAAAGAAAGCCAGTTCCTGCCCATAAGAAACTTATATTGGGGAAGCTTAATGGGGAAAGACAACTCATAAAAGTAAGTTGAAAAGATGTGTGTCCGAGTGGGGAGGGAGGAGAAAGTGAAGAGAATATTCCCACTGGAGAAAGGTAAAGAAGCTGGCTGAACTGGGTTTTGAAGTGAATATAGCTGACTGGGTACTTTCTCAAGTGAAGCTTCCAAGGATGAACTCAATTGAAGAAGGAGACCATAGAGTTGAGACAATGTGAGAATATAAGGCTTCTGGAATGGAGGTCAGAGACCCGGGAGGTTACAAGAGCAACTTTCAACTGCAAGAGCAGTGATGTGTTATAAATCTGGAAACGTAGATGGAACCAGATTGTGAATGGCTTTACATACTTAAAAGAAGCTTGTATTTTATTCTAAAGGCAATAAATTGCCACAGATGTTTTTGAACAGGAAAGTGACATAGTCAAACATGTATGTATGCATTGATGAAATGCTTCCATTGTTAGGAATATATCCCAAAAGTTTTATAAAATACACCAATAAAAAGAGCTATTATTCAGAGTTTTTCACAGAAGCTTTATATGCAATAGCAAAACAACAACAACAACAACAACAACAAACCCCAAAAATAAACAAGTGTGGTGGTTAAAATGATCTAAATGGTAAATGATAGAGAATTGGTCAAATAAATACTACTTCATTGATGGAAGGGAATATTTTACATTGGAAATAAAAGCCAACAAGTATGGAGAATACAATGAAATATTTAAATACATTTGTGAATAATGCAAAGCCAATTTAAAAAAAAAACAGAAACAGGATTAAGTACACACTAACTATAGACATGCAAGAAGAAAAGTGAATGAAAAGGAATGAACAAACAATCTTAACAGGGAGTTAGAAGTGACTGAAAAGTTCTGGTTTTGTTGAAATTGATTTAATTATGTTTAAAATCAAAAAAATTTAAAATTGTGTTAATTTTCAATATTATTTCTAAATAATTATTAAATACATTTTCAAAATGTGTGTGCCATTAGAAACAAAAACTTGAAAGGAGGTGTAGAAACAAGGATGGAATGTGCAGATGGCTGAGTTCAGTGTAACTCAATGCCAAAAAATGGGGAAGCATCTGCTCAGTTAACAGTAAATCAATATACGATCTTCACAAATGAAGAATGGCCTGTTTATACCTCTCTGTAGCTTACTTTTGGCTACAAACTATATCACTTTGTGCAAGGTTTGGGGCTGTCTTTGATCCTGATTCCTTGAGCTGTATAACATGGCTCCAACTGGTAACTTCCATTTTGGATCAGTGGTCTTCCTGCTATTTCCATTATTCTTCTTAGTTGTGAGGCTCTTCTCTAGTCTTTAGATTCTAGAAGACAGAATAGTGTATTGGGGAAGATATGGGTTCAAGAAAAACCCATAACAATCATATGAAAGATTCCTCCAGTTCATTAATAATTGCAGAAATAATAGCTTTCAAAATTACTATTCTCATCTTTTGTCATCCTTGATGGTGTTGAAAGCACTATGGGGAAAGAGCTAATGCTAATTTTAATACATTATTGGTGAAATGGAATTGTTTCAACCATTCTGGAAATCAATTTGAAATTATGCTTCAAAAAATTATTAATGTTCCACAGTCTTTGACTCAGTCTTCTAGACATATGTTCCCAATAGATCAGGCACAAAAAAAAAAAAAAGGATCCATATATACCAAAATTTTGATAGTCTCATTTTGTGTATGGGTGCAGTAGCAAGAAACTGAAAACAATGGATTAAGAAATTCCCAAAGAAATTTGGTACATGAATGTAAAAGCATATCATTGTATCATAAAAATTATAAGTATGAAGAATTCAGAGAAACATGGGAAAATATATGAATGAATTAAGATTGAATTAGAACTAAGAAAAATACAGAATAACTACAACAATATAAATGAAAAGAACCCCCCAAAATTTAACAGTATTATATAATTATAACAATCAAACTTGGCCCTAAAGAAAAGTTGAGAAAATATGCCTTTACTGCAAAGATGGGGGACTACAAGGTATATAAAATATTGCTTATAATATCAGACATGGTCAATGAGTTGGTTGATTTTTCACATCTGTGTGTGTGTGTGTGTGTGTGTGTGTGTGTGTGTGTGTGTAGGGATTATTGCTTTAAAATCTTTTTTTCAGGAAAAGGCTTGTTGAGAAAGAAAAAAGTGAGGCATATATTCAGAAATGAATAATATGCAAAAGCAGAGGACATCAATTTTAAAAATTAATTAATGCTGACATTATCTGGATACATTGAACAAATCATTACACCTCCCTCAGCCTCAGTTTCTTAGAGGAGTAACAGCATTATTGTGAAGAAAAATACTTTGAAATACTATATAAACATGAACTACAATTATTAAGTATGGTCTATAATTGTGATTGGTCCAGAAAATTAATGTGATCTCCACAGTGGACCTGGAGATTGACTGCCTGCCTACGGTTGGCCACCAGCTTTACTAAGTATTTTTAGTTTGGCCTAGTTGTTGATGCTGTGTTGATACCATGCTCAGCTGTCAGTCTGCTGACAGATGTGCTCAAATTCTAGATCCTTATCTCCAATTGCTCCTTCTGGTCATATAAGGTCAAGACAGCAAAATTCAAAGACATTTTTCAAGTTTTGTGTTGACAGTAAAGATATGGAGCTGTTTATTGGGTTTTCTATGAAAACGTTGATACTTGACCTTACTCTTTCTCAAACCTTAAAGTAAAAACATATAATCCAGTGCAATGATATGAAAAGGGAGGGAGAAAAGAGAAAAGGTGAAGAGAAGGGCAAGGGTAAGTAAGAGGATAAGGAGGGGAGAGAGGGAAAGAGGGAGGGAGGGAGGGAGAGAGAGAGAGAGAGAGAGAGAGAGAGAGAGAGAGAGAGAGAGAGAGAGAGAAGATACAGAAAGAGACAGAGAGGCAGAGAGAGAGAAGAAGAGAGAGAAAGAGAGGAAGAGAAAGAGAATGAGAGAGGAGGAGAGAGAGAGAGAAAGAGGAAGGGAGGGAAAGAGGGAGAGTTAGAGAGAAAAGGAGGGAGGAAAGGAGAGGGAGAGGGAGAAAGAGAAGAATAAGGAGAGGGAGGAAGGGAGTAATCTTTTTTTTTAGGACAATCATCCATGTAGAATAATTTCAAAATGTCTCAAATATTTTATAATATCTGTTTTCTTGAGATGAATGTCTGCCTGTAGCAAAGTCTCAAAAAGACTCACAGATTTCTCTGTTTTTAAAGAATAGTATGTTGTGCTTCACTTGTCTCTCCCATCCAATGTTCCCATTTTCTTGGTAGTAGAGCCAAGGTAGGTTTGAAGAAAAAGAAAACAGTACTTGCTCAGTTTCGTTCTGGAGTTGCTTAAGTCCATACTTTCCCAACATGGCACTAAAAACTGCAATTTAGTTTATTTTCTTTAAGTTGCTGCTTTACTGCCTACATAGAAGCAATAAATGAAGAATAGCTGTTTCTGAAAATGGAATCATTAGATCTGACTCAAATCCTAACATTTCTAGTTTTCAGACTCTGGGCAAAACATTTCATTTCTCCAAACCTCATTTTCCTTATTTTAAAAACAAAATAAATCAAAACAACAACAAACAAAACAAAACATGTGACCTTAAAGGGTTTATTGTGGGGAAAACAATTTTTAACCTAAAGGTTCAGTAAAAATTTAACTTTTAAGGATGGGCAAGATTTGACATGCTGCCCGGCATCCAGCCTTGAAAAGACCATGTATCAATCTTTCACGATCTTCACTGCCCCCAGGAACTCTAAACTGATAGAGAAGATATTGGTTGCCAATCAAGATTGTAGAAGTTTTGGTGAGATTTCTTGCATCGTTCAGGCTGGTGAACTATTTCTGGCAGTTTCCAAACTCTACTTTCTCGGTACTGCACAATGTGAGATATGATTTAATTTCAATGGAGAGGAATCATTAACCGAATACTCTGCCCTTCCAGATCCCATGGACTTCTGGAACTAGACAAAGTTACTTCTTTTGGGTGGAGGGGGTCTCCCTGATAGGTCATCTAAAGTTGAAGTTAAATTCACAGTGTTTAATTGTTACACTATATTAATTTACAATAGGCTGTTGTTTTTTGTGTACTTGAGCTGTGATACAATTTCATTTTAACTTTATACACTAAAACTAAACACACACACACACACACACACACACACACACACACACTCCAGAATATAACCCCGTTCCCACCAATACCAAAATCTCCGGTCTATGGGACAGCAATCATAGGATTAAAGAAGTCAAAGGATAATATTCTGCATAGCTGCTTATCCAAAAGACCTCTAACTGGAACCGGGAAGAGGAGCGCTAAGTAAATTCTCTTTGAAGGGCAACCATCGTACTCTTCAAAACCGCAAAGCAGACTTGTCCTGGGCCAGGTCTGAGAGATCATGATAGAACCCACTGGCTCTCGTTGGGCACATTTTCCCCCTAGAGGACCAATGCGATCCGGAGAACCTTAGCTTTCTTTCCCAGTGCCTACGGCTCTGAAATTTCTCCAGCATCTCTGTCTAGCTATCTCCCGCGTCCTTCGCTTTCCCCCTCCCCCCACGGTGCTGATTCTGTTTAGCAAGCGAGAACAGCATTGTCTTTTTGTCTCTGCTCTCGACTGCACCCAGACAGAGGGGAACAGCCTGTTGACATCCCTCGTGGTAAATTGAGCAAAGGTGCAGGGGTGAATATCTAAAGTTGGAAGGGAGGGAAAAATAACCGTCGGCTCCCCCCACCCCACTTCGCCCTTCTCAAGGTTTCTTCGCGTGAATATATGCCTGACTTTTTTCTTTCTCAACAAGCCTTTTTCTGAAAAAAAGATTTTTAAGCAATAGTCCCTACACACACACACACACAAACACACACACACACACAGACACAGAGAGAGAGAGAGAGAGAGAGAGAGAGAGAGAGAGAGAGAGAGAGAGAGAGAGAGAGAGAGAGAGAGAGAGAGAGAGAGAGAGGTGGAAGTTTCCAGAGCTTCGTACCGCAAGTCACTCCTTCCCTTACTCACGCCTTGCCCCCACAGGATCTCAGTTTATTGTCAAACTCCTTTAGGAAGCCCAGGAAGGATATCGGTTTGGGGTTCTGGGAGGGCTACGTTTAGCAGCCTCGAGTTTTGGGGCTGTCTCCTTGTGCCAGTTTCCCAGTCCTTTTTACACCGGCGTCCGGGGCGCGAAAATGTCAAGTAACCTCCCTGGAGAGGGAGGACACACACACAAAATACGCGTGTACACACACACACACACACACACACACACACACACACCCCGATCCCTCCCTCACCCTACCTCCCTATGGCTCAAAAATTCGCTTAAAACGAATGCGATTTCCCTCCTTAAGGTGGACTGCTGGCTCAAAAGTGGGGGTGTCTTGGCGCGTCCCTCCTTGTCTCCCCGGTGGCCCAGTCACCCGGCAGATGGAGAAGGCTGGAGCAGGTCTGCTTGGGATTACTGCTCATCTGCAGCAGGACCTAAGTTTGGGGGTGGTGGCAGCGGAAATGCAAGTACAAGCGGTCTAGAGGGGTCCGGGATAGCCTACCCTGCTAAAAGCTGCCATGCAAGCATCCGAACTCCTTCACTTCGGCCACGAAAGCTTCCGAGCTCCTTCACCTCGGTGTCGAGAGAGGGAATTTTCTAGAGTGGCCCCGACGTCTGCGCCAAACCTGTCCACCTTCTCTGCTAACGGAGTTTACCCCAAACTTCTAAGATCCCAATAATTGCACCCAAACCGTGGGCGTGTTCTTCCGAAGCTGTCCAGTCTCCCCGGTTCCGGGAGCCTAGCCCCTCTGTCTCGGGCCACAAGCACACAGAGAGACCGCGACCCAGGGGTACCCTGCACCCCTCTGGCACAGCTAGCCCAACTGGCTACAAAGTCCCCGTCGCAGGTGCCTGCGGGGCCCCTACCGTCCGAAGCCGGCCTGTGCTTCCCGCCCTCCTTCCCAGCCACTTTCCTCTCCAGGAGGTCGCCTTGCTCGAACTTTGCCCCGGCCTCTTTTAAAAAGGGTGGGAGGTATGGCGCACTGGCTATGGTCTAGGTGGTGGTGGAGGCTGGATTCAGGGGGAGCCTGGGGAGAAGGCGGCTAACGAAGGAGGCTCGTATGAAAGGGGGGAGGGAGCATCAGCTCAAATACCTTTGTGTGGGACTTTAACACGCCCAATAATTCAGCATATGGTTTCCGTGTCTCGCTGGCTGAATACAAAGAATGACTCCGAGCCAAGGGATTCTCCCAACACCGAAACCAAATGATCCTTATTTAAGGGGTGCCTGAGTGGCAGGAGGATGGATTTTTGGTTGAATTGCAATTAAGGGGAGATAATTACGCCCTGAGCCTCTCAGTATATTAATATTTATAGCCTCGGGGCTAGGGAGAGGATTTTTTTTTTCTTTCTTTCATTTCTCCGGTTTCCCACTGTCAGTTTTGTTCCCAAGCCCCCGCCCACTCCGCATCCCTTTAATCCCCCCTCCTCCCGTACACACACACACACACACACACACACACACACACACAATTTCAATCCCTCCCAACAGAGCATGGGAGCTCTGGTTTCTGCTGCCAAGGATTCTTGGATGACCTAGGAAGGGAAAACCTAGTGGGTTAACTAGGGGCATCTGAGTGCAGCCTTCGGGGCTTCTTCTAATTAAATGTGCTCTAATCGTTCGGTAGATTGATCCCGCTTGAGAGAGTGATCCCGCAGCAAGCGTTGTGAGACCCAGTTGACTAATGCAAATGTTGCTTGGTGTGCCGGCTCTTTTGCACGGATAGGTAGGATCTATGGCCGCCCCCGCCCACCTCAGGC
Source organism: Antechinus flavipes (assembly GCF_016432865.1). Taxonomy (NCBI): domain Eukaryota; kingdom Metazoa; phylum Chordata; class Mammalia; order Dasyuromorphia; family Dasyuridae; genus Antechinus; species Antechinus flavipes. The sequence continues at coordinate 58,753,092 of NC_067402.1, read as the reverse complement.
ACTGAGCTCCTCACCTTCGGCGCTTTGCTCAAGTCCCAGGATTTCACATTATTAATTACACAAATATTGCATCGCCTGCAATATGCTTCCAGTTCCCAGGACATATGTGCTAAGGAATTGTTCCAATAATTAGGCCTCTGTGTTTGAGGCTTGCCTGCCTTCCTGCCTGCCTTCCTTCCTTCCTTCCTTCCTTCCTTCCTTCCTTCCTTCCTTCCTTCCTCCCTCCCTCCCTCTCTCCCTCCTTCCTTTTATTTCTTTCCTTCCTTCCCTCCTCTTCTTTCCTTCCTCCCTCCTTGCTTGCTTTAAAAAATGAAAGAAAGAAAATAAAACGAGAGGAAAGACGATTGAAGTGAGAATAATATTAATTGACATTCATAAACTCACAAATCTACAACAGGCAGAAACAAAAATTTTATTTTGCGGATGAAGAAACTAGGCCCTAGAAAGACAAAGCAACTTGGCCGTGAAAGTAGGTAAGAAGAGCAGTTAGACTTAGGGCCTTTGATTTTCAGGTCAGGACTATCTTTCCCGACGTTGTCTGCTCCTCACATGCTGGGGTATAAAGTATGCTCAGTCTTAGCCCCATTTTACTGAGGAGGAAACCGAGCACGAGAAAAGAGACGCCCTTGTGGGAGATGCGCCAGCTAATGAATGTGATCATTAGGGCCTGAATAGAAATTCACATCCTCCATCCCCAAACACAAGAACAGAATAGATTTTCCACCTTGCCAGGACAGGATGGCCAGTGGTTTACTACATAAAACAATTTTTAAAGAGAAAGCAAGGGACAGCGCCTGCTCAGGATTGGTCCTAGCCATGCTACTGCTAAACGTGACCAGGCTTCAGGCCTCGAGGACAAGACTAAGGCAATCCAGTTTGCAAAGGAGCTTTCTAACCCCTTCTATATATGCGTGGGTGAGCGAGGGAACACACACACACACACAGAGTCACATGCATACATACACACACAGTCACATGCATACATACACACCGTCCTTTAGGCTTTGATCATCAAACCCATCTTCACCAGCCTGCCACTCATCACACACACACACACACACACACACACACACACACACACACACCTCGTCAACAGCCTTTGACCCAATTTGGAGAAGGTCCATGAGCTCCTCTAACCCCCGAGATTTGCAGGAGGCTCCACCAGGAACGTTCCTCCTTTCTGCCTGCTTTTATTAATGTGTCTACCAGTCATTTGGAAACGTTTAACTGACAATTGCAATTTGTATTTCTTGGCGTTCACTGATTTATGATACTATCCTCCCGCCCCCAACCGAACAATGGGGGGGGGGGGAGATGGAGGGACTGAGGCGAGACTGGACAGGAGGGGTAGGGTTGTACATCTTGCCAATCGGGAGCTGGGGGCTGAAAGTGTCCCCGCCTCCCTTCCCTCTACCCCAACCCCCCTGAAGGGCTTCCCTGCCCCCACTCTGCCCGCTGCCATCAGCAGCGCCTGGCGCTGATCAATTCTCATGTAATAAACGAGTGATTCCCCTGGGAGCTCGGGCTCGTGGTTCCCATGGCAACCGTGACTATATACTCGAACCTTCCTATCTGAATCGGGCTGCTGTAGGAGGCTGTAGGAGGCTGCGCTGGTCCATGGAGCTTCCCGAGGCTGCAGTTGCTGCCTCCATCTCCCCAGTCGCCGCTGCCACAGGGTCCACAGCCACTACGGGCTCCGTCGCCGTCGCGGCGGCTCTCTTCTTCCTCTTGGTCCTCTCCCTCGCCGTCCTCATCTTTCTGCGTACGGGTCCGCTGACCCGGGAGGTCTCGAGGAAGCGGCGAAGCAAGGAGGATCCCGCGGCGCTGAGATCCGGCACATAGCCGGCCCCGCACAAAGGAAAGCTCCCCCCTCCGTCCCGCTCGCTCCAGAAGAAGCTCTTTCCCAAGCCCCCAATGCCGCTGCTAACCACGTCGCCCCTCGCTGCTGCTCGGTCTCGTTCGGCCTCGGGCCAGTTTTCAATGCTAAATGCATCTGGTTTGGGGCTCTGGCAAACAATGAGTGACCGGGAAGACTAGAAAGAAGTGTGTTTACCGAGAGGACCAAGAAAGTTGAATTACATTGATTTTATTGATCGTGCATTATGTTCTATCTTCGTCTGTAGACAAATAGCCTCATAGACATACATACAAATGTTCTTCCTAATCTCTGTTGGGCAGTAAGAAAGGGGCAAAAAATCAAAACAAAAAAACCTGGTTTGTGGCACAAAACACAAAAATGCCCTTGTCTAATTGTCCAAATAAACGTTACTGTATCTTAATTTACCAAAAGTGGAATTAAGGAAATGAGCTGACCAATGGTGCTTTATGATAACTGAAAATGACAAATACAATAAAGTATTCTACCTGTTTGTCAGTCCAGCCTCATTTTATGTTAGCTGAACTAAGAGAGAGGGAAGGGAGGGAGAGAGGGTGGGAAGGAAGAAGGAGGGGAGAGAGACACAGAGACAGAGAAAGAGAAAGAGAGAGAATATATCATTTTGTTTATTATTTTATCATAGGATAACGCTCGATGAAAATACATAAAAGCATTTCACTGCTGTGGCTTGTTAGTCACAGTTCAAATACAGATAATATGATTTATTGATTTTCTTATTTATTACTTTCAATAATTCCCAGAAATGTTTTAAGTACCTGTCATGTCACCCCCTTTTGTATGAAAAACCAAATCCAGAACTCAAAAATTTGTCAAACAAAAAAGGAACTGGTTGTTCAGATGTTTGTCATTAAAATGTATTTGTATGGATTTTTTTCAAATGTATACACAATTCAATAATTGTAAATGTTATTTTTAAAAAAACACCTTCTCAGTTGACCTTTGAGGTGTGAGAACTTTTTTTTTTTAATAAATATTTTCAATTTCTATTCCAGGGAAAGATTTATTCCAACAATGTTGTTTTAATAAGAGTTGTTGATCATTCTGTTCAACAGTGTTCTGCTGGAAACAATTTATACTGCTGACTGTTCCTTTTACCAGGATGTTTTCCCATCCACCAACAGTGAATTCTGGGAAAGATCCTTTATAAATGCACAAGAGAGGGCATGAGTCCTGTATAGCTAAGAGAGACTGGCAGACTTATTTAGATGACTCATCAATTTTATAACCTTAGATATCTTAGCTTAGTTTAGAATCACAAATCTCAGAACTGAAAAGGACTATCTAGTTTATTTCTTTGTAATATAAACTGACAAAAATACTATAACATCATTTATACACATTGACTCCAGGCATTTAAGAGTATAGAAGCATGTTGATAGACAATAGCAGCTTAATTTATTTCCAGAATTAGCAACAAGAACTTAAATCCATAAGAAATTTAGAACCTAATACGATCAACTCAAAGATTCATTTTTAGATTATGTCACCACATTTGCAATAGATACTGGAGGAAAAGAAAATACCAAAAAAAAAAAAAAAAAAACAGAAGTCTTAAGTCATTAGCCTAATTGACATCATGTTACCAATTCTGTGGTCAATATATAGTTAATGCTTCATTAGTGATCCCTGTTATTTCTATCACACTTTGCTAATATATAACATTTCCTTTTCATACTGAAAAAAGTATGTTAGGAAAGATGTTCTTTTAACAAACCGACTAATATAAATGTACAAAGCCCAACTACCTATCCACTTGTGTGACTTTTTTATTTAAACTATAGTCACTTAATTGTCTTCCAAGATAAAAGGGAACTTTTTTGGTTTCTTTTTTTTAATCTTTCCATCACCAGCACCTAGCACAGTGCCTGTCATATAGCACTTATGTCCTTAATAAATAGCCTCTAGGAGGAGACATATAAGATATATGGACAACCCATGACACAGAAGAGACAATAATAGAAATTGAAATTTAAGGTTGAAACAATTAGTATTGGGTCAGAGTTGAGTGGAGGGCCTAAAGGGGGCCAACTTTTCCCAAACATCCTTATGATTCTGATTTATAAAACTCCACATGGGGGGAAGGTTTCTCTGTAGGTAGAATTTTGTCTGCAGGATCCTAAGTCAAGGGAAATACACAGCTAGTAATTCTAGCAGCCCCCTTTTGGAAGAAATGTTAGTTAATGTAACTGCAGTCTGGCCACGTTCATGCCAGTGAAATTCTGGCCTGAATCAGACTTATCTTTCACAACCCACAAGTTAAAATCTAATCCAACTGGGGTGAAAGACTGTTCAGAAGGTATGAGTAACAGCAAACAGATGGTTTTCATTTTTACCGAGGCAAGTGGAGAAGGTTCACCAGTCTGCATAATTTAACATAGAGTTAAATACACAATATTTCAGTCATTTCTAAAGCACTGATCCCAATACAAATCAGCCTCTAGGAATAAATGCTGACTAGATTGGCTATTCTTAAAGAGAGAATGTAACAGTCTTAGCCTCTTGAAATTCCTAGCTCCCTTCAAAGCTTAGCTCCCGTGTTACTTCCTGTATAAAGGCCTTTCCTGATTATTCATTTTCATGCTCTTCCTATCCTGGAAATTACCTTATATATTTTTTGCATTTATCTGTGTACATTCTACAGAAGCTCTTTTGAGAGCACAGACTTATTTTGTCTTTATCCCCCCAGCCCTATACATATTAGGTGTTTAATAAATGCTTGCTGAATGTTTCACGAATGACACTGATTTTAAGTTTCATGAAACCAATTTCCATCCTAACGACATGTAATTTAAGATGTTTATGTGACAAACACATGTATTTGTATGTCTTTTCTGAATGGAGTCAGTTAATTCTGATTATCTTCTCACCACACATGTTTGGGTTCACTGGCTGGACCCCAGATATGTAATCTCCCATTCTATGATGGGAAAGCCTAGGAAATAAAATCATCAGTCTGGTAAACAAAACAAAATCCTTCCACAAATTGTGCAGTTGAGTTTTCTGACAAAGTGAAATCACAGGGATCTGTAAAACTACACTGTGAAGGCTGACCCTCACTCTTTCAGAAAGAGACAGTTTTTCTTCTAATTCAGAAGCACCTTATTTGAACAGAAATTGGTGGTCTGTTAATTCAGTCAATTATATGGTTAAAGAGGCCATACTCCCTGACTTAACCCCCAAGTGGACCAGTTTAATTTCATTTCATCAGTTTTTATCCTGTATCCATAATAGTCACAGCACAGGGCTAGATACTAGTAATCATATTTTAGTTCATAACGCTGGTTTGGACTTGAGCTGTGACTAACTAGCTAGTTCAGGATTCCACGCCTATGCTCACAATTAAAGGCCAGTTAATTCAATTCAGTTGAAATTCAATTCATCACAACTAGTGAGAAAATGAACCCAAGTCCAAAGCCTATAGATTAGTAATACCATCTTATACAAAGGGTCAAACTTTTTAGTAAGCACTGCAGGCCAGTATAACTAAACCTCCTAGAAGAGAATGTGGAACATACTGTAAATAGCCCACATTTGAAGCAGATTCCACTTGTGGAATTTTGAAGTGACAAATTTGAATTTTAAAAAACAACAAGGAGCTAATTTGTTTTGTAGAATGCAAGGCACTTTGCAAATCTTGAGGCACTGTATAAATGTCAGCTATTGTTACTTTTAGAAGATGAAACCTTGTGTTAAAGGAATTTTGTCATGAAAGTATTTTTTTATGTTGAAATACTGTACCTACTGGCGCAGTGTGATATTATAGGCCAGCTCAGCTGGAAACTGAAAACACTCAGACAATAGGGAATAAGAAGGTACACTGAATCCTAGGAACAGTATATTTGGAGACGGGTGTCCCCTGGGGGAAATTCCAATGGTCCAAGGAGAAAAGGAATAACTGTAGCACATAAGAGAAAGCCATGCATCCAGAAAATGCTATAAAATGCTGTAGGGTGAATGCTATGTATTTTATATTATAGCATCTATAATTCCCCAACCCTTGCGTGTTCACATCAGTCTATTAGAGGGATTTCTTCTCTTTGAGATGGACCTTTTGCTTAAAAGTCAAGGCTAAAAAAAAATTTATTTTACAGAAATTCATTTTTCCAGCTAAGTAGGCTGGGATTCATTTCTTATGTAAAATGAAGAATGGTTTTTATGTTTTTTTAGTTGATGTCCTCTAGTTCTATAGTTTCTGAAGGACTAAAATTGTGTATCTTTTATCTCTGTGCCTTTCCCATTCTTGGAATACATTTCCTTCTTTCCTCAAAGATGCAGTTCAACCACCATCTTCTTCATGAAGTCTTTTCTTATTTCCACAACTGCTAATGTCTTCTTTCCTAGACTACTATGTATTTACTTTAGATAAGTTTGTATTTATTACTTTATATTTATGCAGTATATTTTCAGATGTACCTGTTTGCTTCCTCATTAAAATGGAACATACTTGTCAATAGGGACTGTCCCCCTTTTTTTTGGGGGGGTGTATTTATATCCTCAGTATCTTGCATATAGAAGGAGTTTAATGAGGGCTTATGGTTGATTAACATCACCAAGAAAGCAATGGAATAGTGTATGGCAGTTGTGAGCAGGCTGCCATAATTATCCATAAGGAATTCAGCAGAAATGATATATAGGATGCCAAAGAAATGAGTGATCAAAAAGAGAAGATGAGCTAATCAAGAAATGAGCATGATGGGTAACTGGTGGACAGTGAGTATCATCACAATGTTAAGCACCTCCTGAGCAGTATTTAAGGGAGAGATCAAATCTAAAAAATCTAAACCATTTTACTACTATGATAGCTATCATTTTGAGTAATTGTGAAGAAACCATAGCCAAGTGGAGAGAGAGTTAGTGTAGGAGTCCAGAAGCTGTCAAAGGGCTACCAATCTGCATAGGAAAGAGGAATTTTACACTGGAAACCTCCAATCCCAAAGAAATAATAGATTCTGACCCCCCAAAAATGCATTTGTGGCTAGGTCATAAGAATGAAGGATTAAGAAGAGTTCATTTGTTAAAATATGTGTTTATGAGCAGGTCATAAGAATGAAGGATTATTTATTAAATACATTTATTAAAGTTTTCCTCTAGTAGTCTTTACCAAGCTGGAAAAGCCTTAAGTATAGACATGATAATGAACATATTTCCTTGTGTTCTGAGAACCAGCTTGATTAAATGTAGAAAAACTGATTCTCAGAAGATTGGTCATTGGACAATAATTATTACAATCACCTTTTGTCATAGAAGTTCATACAATCCATCTACTATGATATAGAAGGAGCACATGCACTGATGTAAACCCAGATCCCTAAAGCTCTGGAGTAAGTATGTCACAGAGAGATAAGGATAAGTAATGCACAGAGTAGGAGGGTATGGATATGTGGGGATTTGCTTCAGTTTGGGGAGTTCCATGATGATTTATATAATAAGCTGAAGGGGAATAGAAGAGTGGGAAAGAGAGACAGAATGACAAAGATAAACAGAGAGGAATGAGAAAGAAAGAGAGAGAGAGAGAAAGAGAGAGCGAGAGAGAGAGAAGGAGAGAGAGAGGAGAGAAGGAAAGAGGGAAGAAAAAGGAAGGGAGGAAAGGGGAGATAGAAAAATAGAGACAAAAGGAGAGAGGAAGACAGAGACAGGGAGATAGAGGGGAAGGAAGGGAGAAAGAAAGGAAAGATGGAGGAAAAAAGAGAAGAGGAGAGATATAAAGTGAAAGGAAGAATGAAAAGAGGAGAGAGAAGATGAAGAGAGAGGGAGAGAAGGAATTAGTGGAAAGATAAAAGGAAAGGGAGAGGGAGAAAGGCAGTATGACAGTTGACAGAAAACTGCCTTTGGAGCCAGAGAGACCTCAGTCCAGGTTCTCTCTCTGACACACAAACCGGGTAATCCCAGAAAAATCCCCTAACGTCTCAGTGTTAATATTCAGAGAAAGTGGCCACATTGGTAAAGGGAGTTTCCCTATCTGAAAATTCTCTTTTGTGAATAAAACCATATTCCCATAATATTCTTTAGTCCTTTTCTTATTTCTAGGTTCTGTTTGGATTCTCTCTTCCCTCAGTTCCCAGGACTGTTAGCATTTCGTCTGTAAACAAAATTAAATGACATAAACAAGGGATTCTATTTTGAGAAATAGAATTGTTTACAATAACAAAAATAACTAATAAATACGTGTGACATTTGGGATCCTATTCCATAGACAAACTTAGTCAGGCTCTGCCCATGTGATCCCCTATCAAGAGAACCTTTTCAAAGTTTCATTTGGATTTTTTTTTCCAGCCAAGAGAAGGGCTTCTGGACTTTGGTTCACTTGTGTTTTCCATCAGCTTTTGAGGCCCTTCTAAGTGTGGCCTGGAATATGAATCTCAGCAAGATGGAATGGCCAAGCCAGCTTTCTTGCCAGCTCTTTACTCCTCTATCTCTGGGAATCCGGAAGGAACTCGAGCAGGGCTGCTGCTTCTAGGCTAAGATGCTTTAAAAGCGAACTCAATTTGAGAAGTTACTTTTAAGGGAGAATGAGGTTTAATGGAGCAGGAAGTTTGTGTTTGGAGACAATGGCATTTCACCAGCCTCCGTGCCTGCCAAACCAGGGAGCCCCAGACAAGAGTCCAGTGAGTGGCTGATTATTGTATGGCCGCCCGACTCTGGGGCCACTTCTTTAAATGGTCCAGGCTTCGCCACTTAACTCTACACATTCAAGCCCAAAATATTTAAGATGTGGGGGAGAAGATCAGGGAAAGAAAAATATGCAGGGGTATTAGTGAGGTGAGAGGAGGCAGGGAGGAAGAGAGTTTCCTAAGACTCCTGGTCTTTTTATATTTTATATGTGTCTCATTGGACAACCAATGTTGCATCAATAACATGCATTAAATGCCAACTGTGTGCATTACACTCTTCTGAGTGTTGAAACAGCTGTTGAGTTTTCTCTTTTTAGCAATTAGGGGATTTCTTTGAAAACTTTAATTTCTTTTAATTTCTCTAGTCCTATGTGTCTCCATTCTCTACTCATATGTGTTTCTTGTCAACCTGCTTTTCATTTTTCTTGAGCTAAAACAGTATGGGGGAATGAAATACTGGTTGCTTGGTTATGGGATGAAATGTGTGACATTGGGGAGCTGAGATACTAAAATAATACATTTCTGATTCTTTTCCCAGTGGGAACCTATCATTTAAATATTTCTCTAAGTTTCATTAACCTTTTCAATAGACCTTTTGAAGTACATTAGTATAGTTCAATTAGCTTACATAGAAGCAGTCAGGTAGTGTAGTGGATAGAATGCTGGATGCTGAGTCAGGAAGAATTGAGTTCAAATTCTGCCATGCCAAGTGACTACTTAACTTCTGCCTCTGTTTCCTTAACTGTAAAATAAAACATAAAAATAGTAGCTATTTCCCCCAAGGTCATGAGGATAAAATGGGATAATCCCTGGAAAATTAGCATCCTATAGTTCTTTTTTGTCAGGTAGGTGGCAAAGTAGAGAGAGTCCTGGGCCTAGAGTTAGGAAGTCATGAATTCAAATCTGACCTCCACCATTTACTACCTTCGGGACCCTAAGCAAATCACTTAATTCTATTTGACTCAGTTCCTTATCTTTAAAACAAAGACATTCTGGAGAAGGAAATGGCAAACCACCCCAGTATTTTTGCCAAGAAAAACCCATAGACAAAATTCAACAATAAGACTTGAAAAAAATGTTTCATTGTATAAATATACATACACAGAATCTAAATTGGAAGGGATTCCAGTGATCACCTAGTCCAGCCCATAGGCAATTAAGAATTATACCTTAATCCCAAAGGGGTCATCTAGTCTCTAGCAGAAGATCTCTAATAGAGGGGACCCACCACCTCCCAAGTTCTTCCTGACATCAATTTCCTCTTTGCTCATTCCTCCTAGTTTTGTCTTCTGGAGACAGTGTTTCCTCATGACAATCCATCCTCATGTCAGAAACTGAAAAGAAATTCCCATTTCCTTATCTATTAACCTCGTCTCTCTGCATACCCCTTTGCGGAACAGCCCTTTCGAAACCAAAGACCATTCTTTACTGTGCTATATTAGACAAAGTACAGATGAGGAATCACAAAACCTTCCATTTTTATAGTAATCTAAGGCTTGCGAGGTGTCCTTTAAATAATCCCATGAAGGAGCACAGACTTAATTAATTTCAATTTACAAGTGGAGAAATGGAGGCACAGAAGGTGAAATCCCTCACCTGTATTCTCACAACTAGCATCTGCAAGCAGTCTTCAGCCCTCACATTCCCAGACCCTTTATATCCACTTCCCCACGTTGCCAGTGGGTAGCCAAACTACAAGAAACTTCCTACTTTCCACTCACTTATCAAGCAAAAATCACATCAGTTAGGCAGAATTCCCATTTTTTTCTGGAAAGCTCGCGCCTTCTGGTTTGACACGTTTGAGGCAGACTGCCTCGTTTGGGCTCTGTAACAGGGGTCGGGCAGATTGGGAGCACTGTGGATGCTTCTCACTGGTGGGAGAGGCGAGGAAGTCTGCTTCCAGGAAAGTAATGATGACATGTAATCGAAGCACCTTGGAGAGCCTGGAGCACATGTGGGTTTCCTGTAACTGGTTGCAGACTGCTAACCACATGGTTAGGAGAAGCTGTTCTGTTGGCTGAAAAGATGGAACTCGGAGTACCTTCAAAAAGCACAAGTAACCAGAGTCTTGGCTCCATCCCTCCTGGCTACTCACCCTTAGTTTTATTCCTTTGCTGACTGTCAAGAGAGATACAATGAGGAGGGGCTGCCTCCCCACCGAGGATGGGATGTGACTGGGAAGATGCATTTTGGTCTTGTTGCCTCATCGTTTATTCTGTTTAATGGGTGGAATTCCTCAGGGACCCTAGAATCCTGAGAGGGCAGATGTAGAAGGTTGAATCTGGAGGAATGGGACAGAGCATAATGCTCCATGTGTGTATGTATGTGCACATGTGTATGTGCATTTCTCTGCATGTGCACCTGTGCATGTGTGTATGTATTCCCAGAAAACTTGTGGCTGCACCTGCAACACTTTCAGCACCTGCTGTCACAGGGAATTGAAAATTGGGTGAGAGACACAAACTCGGGCCTCTGACATGGCAATCTATAACACATATTAAGAAAGAGAGCTGGTTCATTTTTGCTAGAGAAGGTAGTTTGATGGTACGGGTTCTCCTAAGCTTCCTCATCCCTCCCCAGGGCTATTCAGAATGACTGGCCGCTGCAATCATGGTTGCAAAACATACAAATGCTGACAGAAAATTACAACTTCTTAACCCTTCTTTCAGACTCTAATCCACACATGAAATGACTATAACGTCGAAAAGAAACATTAGGTAGCATAGTGGACAGAGCCCTGGACTAGGAGTCAGTAAGATTTAAATTGTAATTCTGTCTTAAATCCTTGTAGGCTCTGAGACCTGGCAAGTCATTTCATTTCTCTGGGTTCCAGGTACCTTGAATGTAAAACAGAGCCAATAACCTCACCCACCTCACAAAATTAAATGGGATAACACGTGGAAAGTGTTTTGTAGACCTTAGAGCATTATCTCAATCCTACTTGTTATTATAGGTGGCCATAGAAAGTGCCCAGGGTCCTGGATGGTCACACAACAATAAATGGTAACAATAACATCCTGTTAATCTCTGTCAGTTTTAAGGGAAGAGGATCAATTACCAGATCAACGATACTCAAAACCACAGACAGAATTGAGCAATTTCTTCGTGAATTTGAGCAATTGCCTTTTTTTTGGTATCCATCTGAAATAAACTTCACAGCAACATGATTTCGAACTAAATCATCAAAGTCATCAAGGTTAAATGGGGATCCATTTTACAGATGAGGAAACTGAGGCAAACAGGATGAAGTGACTTGGCAAAGATTATGCAGCTAGTAAGTGTCTGAAAGGAGATTTGAAGTCAGAAAGATGAGCTTTTACATCATTGCCTCACCTAACTGCCTGTGGCATTCAACTCAAATGAAAATGGACTAGTGGGCCACATGTTGATTTAGAAAACAGCAAATTAACATTATTTATATTGCATTGCATTTTTATTTATTTTTGTCAAATATTTCACAATTAGATTTTAATCTGATTTGGGTGGCACTAAGGAGTTTTGCAGGCTGTGAATTTACATACATACATACACACACACACACACACACACACACACTACACACACACACACTATTTTAATAAAATTGGTTTTCTTTGTGACCTTAAAATATTTTGTGCATTTGAATGCATTGTTCTAACAAGGGTTCATAGACTTTACCAGTGTACCAAAAGGAGACAAGACACACATAGAAAATTTAAGAACCCCTAAGTACTAGCTTAAGTCTAATGCAACTAAAAATTTGAGACTGAGTCTCCTTTTCTCACCCAAGCAGAAAGCACTTGTCTGTGGTTCCCTATGGGCTTGATTTCACTACTGTTCAGTATGGGAACTTCGACCAATTCCTTTTCGGAACTGAGCTGTGTTACCCTTCCTTTATAATTATAAGAGAGTACTTAGTGTTTGAATTAAAAGTATTAATAACTACGACTAATTAATCATCTGGCAAGACACTTAGTCTTACAGAATCCCAGGAACATGGATTTCATCTTGAAAGGGGTCGCTGAGTCCAAGCCCTTCATGTTGCAGATGAGGCAATCTACTCCCATATTAGACTTAGTGTGGACACTCCATCAGCTTTATCCCTATTATATCTTGCCAATTCTGAACTCAAGGGATCTACTCTCCCCAGTCTCTCCCAGGAGCGGGGATTATAGGCGTGCCCCATCTTGCTCAGTCTCTGTTTCCTAAATTCTCTAGATCTGGAACCTTTGTGCAGGATGTGATTTCTCTGTACAGTTTTGCAATGCACTTCAAGGGGGGTTAGGAGTATGGTGCCCCCAAGATCTGGAAAATCTGAGTAAATTTTTTGACTCTCCCTTTATTCCCAGAGGAAAAAAAAAAGTCTGAATTATTATGGTATAAAAATATGTTAACATCATATAATACTCTACATATATTTAATGCATTTCTGAATTCTAAACTTTTTCCGTGTTTTCTGCTAGTCTCCGCATGTCACCTGCAGTTTCCATAAACTTCCCAGACATTAACATGTAATTTCTTATGCTGACCTACTATATAATGAATCTATAATGAAGAAAGTCATGATGTGGAAGGAATAACTCTATTCTTGTAGTTTACCTGAAAGAAACTTCAGTCTAACTGGAATGATTTTGAAAATTTCAAGTAGTGTTGGAAGAAAATAATGGACAATATACAATATATTCCAATGTTTTATGACAGTTTTAGAGCCTCCTCTTTGAGGAGACTAGTACCAAAAAGCTTAAGTAATTTACTCACACCAACATAACTAGTTAATGACAAGGAAAGACTAGGATCTAACTCCTGATTCAGAACTCCTTCCATTATATTACAGTGCCTTTGCCATTGGTCTTTTCTTTAGGACTCCCAAAACATGTTGGTCAAAGTTGTAGCAGTCAGTATGGTTTAGTGGAATAAGCGCTGACTTTGAAAGCAGAGGAACTGGATTCAGATCTTACTTCTATTGCTTACTGCCTGTATTACCTCAGATATATTCCTTCATTTCTGTGGACCTCATTTCCTCATCTGTAGACTTCCAAGTTTTGGTTAGATAGCCTTTAAGGTCCTTCCCAGGACCTTAATCTATCATCCTATGAGATATTTAGCTTTCTAGCTATGAGATTTGTGATTCAGTGTAAGAAATGTCCTCAGGGATGTCTATCAACTGGGAAATACCTGAACAGGTTGTTATATATGATTATGATGGAATATTATTGTGCTATAAAAAATGAGAAGCAAGATGCTTCTCAAAGAAAAACCTGGAAAGACTTACGTGAATGGATGCAACATGAGATAGATGAGCCAAACCAAGAGAACACTGTATATAGTAACAGCAATATTGTATGATGGTCACCTGTAAATGATTTAGGTATTCTCAGCAATACAATGATCCAAAACATTTCTGAAGGACATATGATGAAAAATGCTATCTATCTCCAGAAAAAGAAATTGTGGAGTCTGAATACAGATCAAAACATACTTTTTCTTTACATTATTTTTCTTAGGGTTTTTTTTTTTTGGCTTGGTGGTGATTTTTTAAAAAATTTTACAACACAAGTAACATGGAAATATGTTTTGAATGACTGCACATACATAACCTATAACAGATTGCTTGCCTTCTCAATGCAGGTATAGGGAGGGAAGGAAAGGAAGGACAGAATTTGGAACTCAACAAATTTTTAAATGAATATGAAAATTTGTTTTTACATGTAATTGGAGGAAACTAAAATTTGGAATTTAAAAAGAAAAACCCTCTCAATTCATACTTACCCTCTGTTGGATATATGCCTCCTCCCCTGATGCCTTATTATAGATTAGGGGTGACCTTTTCGTCTCAACTTCCTTAAGGTCCTATAAGTATCATCACTGGAAGTATGTTGAATCATTTTTTTTCCCTGAGTGCATGTGTAACAATCAATCACTGGTAACGTTGAGGGTAGAATTTGATTCTTGCTCTATTTCCCTACCCAAATTCTAATTTCCTTAGACACAGAGTTGATATTCTAACTCTGAGACTGAAGGATGTTGTTCAGAACTTAGTATGATATGTAGAACATAAAGTAAGTACCCTTTGTGGTCAAGAGACAAGCAGTTGATTTGAAATCCTTGGTTTTGAGGGAAAATCTTAAATTACCCATCATGCTTCTAATTGTGGATCTGTTTCTACTCAGTGCAAGATTTTCTGTCAAATAAACTCATAATTTTGCAAAGTATGCAAAGGATTCATGACTCATAAAACTCATAGGTTGTAAGCTAAATTTTCATCATGAAACACAATTGTGATTAGAAACTAGACAATAGACTTTACATTTAAAATATATATGTATATATTATATTTGAATATATTTATACAAATAATATGTATTGAACATATATTTAATATATATTTGAATACATTTATATAAAAATATTAATAAAATCTACAGTTAGAGGTTTTTACATAAAACCAAACCACTCTTTTTTTAAAAATGGTTTATAAATAAGCTCAAGGAACAGACTGAAAATTTCCTTTGTGTCTCCTGTTTTTTCACATAAAAAACAATAAAATTAGAGTGTGTAGGTAATATCTAGCTTTTGTGTGAAAAACTAACTCTACAAGTCTTCCTGTGTCTCTCGAATGTCCAATTTCTTCTTTTCAGTACAGGCAAGCATGGATTTATGTCAACCCGGCGCAGCAATCTTGTTGCCACGGCAACTCTTCACCACATTAAGTGGTTGTGGAACCAAAGGTGGCAGCCGTTTTCTCAGCAGCCAGATCTGAACATCAAAGTGAGACCCCCTCCAAGGGGTGATCCCTTCCTACCACACCAGATGATTCTGTTTCTGCCATCTCCTTTTATGAGAATCTGGGGTTGAGGCTATAATAAATAAATAAACTCTATAATACTCCAAGGACAATATGCGATCAAAAAAAAAATCAACAAATAGATAGCAACCACCATTTTCATCATCATTTTTGCCATTCCTGCCAGATCTTTACATCTGCCACAGCAGTCTCAGGATACACAGAATTCCCACTCCAATTCACCCTGGGTGATATCCCTTTACTTTCTTATTATTGCCCCTGTAGTAAGTCATCCAGGAAGATGGGGAAAGGGGGCTGACACTTTTGGGAACAGCCCAGAAAGGGAAGCCAGCTTGAGCTAGACACAGTGTAAATTGGGCAATATGTTAACTCTTTATAGGTCTCTAATAAGATGGCCAGTAGTTGATTGACAAGATTTCCTTATCAAGATGGCGAGTTGCCAGTCAACATCTGTTTTACTCCTTTTATGCCCCTTTTCAACATATGTAACTGATCACTAGCAAGAAATGGAGCTCAGCCCTAACTTCCTACATGTGGAGACTCTTTTCCATTGAGGCCCATAGCATCTTTATAGCATCTTAAAATACAATTTAAAAAGCACACACTCCTTCAAGGGACTGCCAGAAGGCAGTCCAGCCTCCCTCCCCCACCTCCCCCTGTCTTCAGGCAACTTTTTCCTAAGCCATCTCTATAGTGACTTTTGATGATAATATCAAAACTGAATGATTTTAAAGATAAGGGATGAAAATGAATTCCCTCAGAATCTTTTGTATGATTTCATATTTATGACATGCACACTAAAGAAACAGGAAATACCACAAAGCTGCTAAATCAGAAATTTGCAATTGTTTGGTCTTCCCCCAAGAATACTACAATAATTTAATGTCCATGTTTTCTTTCTTGGTCCAGGCACACATGAATTTATATCAACCTGATGCAGAAATTGTGTTGCTTTGAAGCAATATATAAATAGCTCTTAGAAAATTATATTTATACACAGTTAATTTTTATATTTATATATGCAGAAAATTATATATAATTAGGAATTAACAGCACAATGCAAAGAACAGAAATGAAATAAATGTAAAAAAAAATTTAGCAAATTTTAAGTTACTATATAAATGTCTCTTGAACTCGGGTTTTCCTGACTTTAAAAATAAATCAATAAATAGATTTCAGCCTTTATTTGCTAGTTCATCATCCATACCAGACTCCTGAACTATAGACGTCCTCCTGTAAATTCTGTCCTGGACCGTCTTTTGTTTTCTCTCTCTCTCTATGGGCACTTGATAATTTCATCCTCTTTTTTAGGTTTAATTAGCATCTCTATGGAGATGACTCCAAATCTCTCTCCAATCCCAATCTTTGCCAAGTATTTTAAGTCCACATCACCATTTGCTTATTGGAGGTTTCAAACTGGATGTTCCATATGCACCTTAATTTGAACACATCTAAAACAGAACTCATTTTCTTTCCCCCTAAAACTTTCTCCACTTCTACATTTCCCTATTTTTATCAAAGATACTACCATCCTTTTACTTTCCTAGTTTATGACCCTCCCCCTTTCACTTTTCTTCATCTCTCTTATTCAATCAGTTGTCAATCTTGCCATTTCTAAGTTCACATCTTTTACTCTGGAGTCCTTCTCTCACCTAGTTAGGACCTTATCATTTCTTGCTTAGATGACAGAAACAGTCTCTTTATTGGTCTCCTTGCCCCTTCAATTCATCCTACATATTTTTACCAAAATGATTTTCCTTAAGGCAAGCCAAAGCTAACTATCTGTAGCACAGGGGAACATGGGGGTAGGGAAGAAAAAAAAGAAAGAGGAGGAAAAGAAATTTACATGGTAACTTTAAAGCAAGTTGTGGGTAATAGATTTGCAGTTTCATATGCAATCTTTTTTATTATACTATGTTATGGAAATGTTTGTTTTATCCCACAAATTAAAAATAGAATAAATAAAAATTTTTAAAAATTAAGATGCTAGTTCTCTAACTCAACAAACTTCAGTATCTCCCTGTTGTTTCTAGGACCAAACAAAAACTCTTGTGTTTAGCTTTTGGAGCTCTTTATAGCATTGTTCCCACCCACCTTTCTCCTTATTTGATATTTTGATCCAAACAAATTGATCTTATCTTTGAATGTTATGTCCATGAAAATGTGGACAATTGTTTTGTCTATAATAATGTTCAATTTCCAGGGGAGTTTGTTAAATTCTCAAGGATATTTGGAGATTTGCATTTGTGATCTTTTAGTTTATAAAAGATAAGTTTGTAGTATATAATTAGCAACCTAATCATGCTTTCTGGGTATTCAACAGAGGCTAAATTTTTGAGACCTGCAATGATACATTACAAAGTTTTAATTACTTCATTGTAAAGTCTTCAATGACCAATAAAAGATAATCTTTCTAAAACTAACTGGTGACAATGATCTGATCTTCAAATCATAATCATAAACCTCTCTGTTTCTGCAAATAAATCCACATTATTTCGCCATTTTATGATGATTTTTTCGTTGTTGAGTTTATGTGGATGGTCCTGTGAAGGGACTATTATTATAATTATTAATTGCATTGCACTGTGAGCTCCTGGGTTCTTATTCTGCATTTACTATGATTTTGTTGAATAAACTCAGAACTTCTCTTAAACTTTCTGTATTTTTGATTTTTCTCCTCTGTAAAATGAGGAATAATGACAAATACCTTATCTTTGATACCTTGTAACAAGAAATGTGAAAAAAGGTTTACAATCAACTGTGTTTGCCTAAAGAAAGCAGTAACTTTCACTGGCTTTTTGTTTCAGATTTTTGCTTTTCTATTATTACAGAGGCTGATTTGCAATAAGGTTGGCAGCTCATGCTTTGGGGACTTTCCTTCCAAAGACCCAAGAAAATTACCATATTTTAATTCCTCAGCATTGACAGGAGGGACGAAGCTGCACATCTGGATCGGAGTGCATTCCATTTGCCAAGCATCTTCAGGACTTCTATTAAATTAACTCATGTGTCCATCTTACTTCCCTTCTCAATCGCTGCGTGTCTGGGCTGAGCTCAACATCTTGTTGGAAGTTCCATGAAATGTTCCTGCAAACGGCTTAGAAATTGCCCCCTGAATTTAGAATACCTGGGATTTTGTGCAGATAGTCAAAGATACTTCTTAATTATGAGAGTAATGAGATGTTTATTTTGACTGAGTCGACATGGAATTTTTTAATGTTTTCCCGACACTTGGTGCTGGCTGGAAGGAGCATCTAGCATCCTATTTGGCATCAGGGATTAAAAACATTTTTAAAGTGACAGAAAGGCTGTGCTGGCATAGATTTTAATATATCTCACTCGCTCCTAACAGGCTGTCTTTCATGAGACTGCTTCTGTTCTCCAGTTTTTATTACTTCAGGTAGGAATGCTGACAAATGCAAAGGCAATTATGTTCACACAATCCCTTTTATTCCTAAAAAGAGAGAAATACAATATCCTGTCTTGGGTTTCCAGACTGTATGTAAGGCTTAGCTCATGCTAATTTCATTGATTGATTGCATATATATTCATTTCACTCAGTACACATGCTGAGATGCTATGTGTTCTCTCTTTGAATTTACATTCTAATGGACCCAGGAAATAATAATAACAATGATGATGCTGTTGCTGCTGGCTCATATACATATTGCACTTTAAAGTTTGCACGGCACTTTATATTATCTCATTTCATGTTGACAATAATCCTGTAAACCAAGCATATCATTATCCCCATTTTACAGATGAGATGCTGAGAAAGGTTAAGTATCTTGTCCAGATCCCTGCAATAAGTGTCGATGACAAGATTTGAACTAGAAACTCCAAAACCAATATTCTATTTGCTGTACAATCTAGCTGCCTCCAAGTTCAAGTTCTGAACCCAAGTTTTTAGATTCTATAGCAATATTCTCTGCATTTTGTCCTTATGCTAACAGTAGTAACAAAGATTTTTAAAATGGTATTTCAGTGACCTTGAAAGAGAATAACTCCCCGACTCCAGAGAGTACTGTCGTTCTGGAAAATGTATGTTGTGCTAAGTACTGTCTGGAGAAACAAAAATTAAATAACAGTATTCTTGTTCTTGAGGGACTTTTAATTTATTCTAATCTTATCATGGGGGGGAGCTAATACAAGTACATAGATTATAATAAAGAAGAATTCAATCTCATTAAATAAAATTCATTTCCTGTTATGAGGCAGCTAGGTGATACCATGAAAAGGGCACTGGTCTTGGAATTAGAAAGAATTATTTTCCAGAGTTCAAATCCGGCCCCAGAAATTTACTAGCTGTGTGATGCTGGGCAAGACTCAGTTCCTCCTCTGTAAAATAAGCCAGAGAAAGAAATGGGAAACAACTCCAGTATCACTGCAACAAAAACAACCAAAAAAACCCTACAACCAACAAAAAATGAATGACGTCATGAGTCAGATACAATTAAAAAACAATTCAATAACAAGGTTATATGCAAGGGATACAAAAGTAAGTGTGACCCATGGCCTGTTTTCAAGGAGTTTACAATCTAATTGGGGAAAAGATAAATGCAAAAATAATTATAATATAAGGGAGAACAAAATAAGTGAAAAGAAGAGATCTGAATAAAGTGTTATGAGAAATGGGAAGAGCACTATCTGGAGTTGAGGGGATAAAGAATGGAGAAAGAAAGGTTTCATGTTGGAACTTGAAAGAAGAGAATGACATCAGCAGACTATTTAGTTTGGGTAAAGAGCAGAATAAAGAGAAGGGCAGAATGAGAATGAATGATAAAGAATAGACCAATTTTAGGGACAGCTAGAACTCCAGCTTTGAAATCAGGAGGATCTGAATTCAAATTCAACCTTAGACACTGCCTAGCTATGTGATGTAGGCAGCTCACTTAACTCCATTTGCCTCAGGTAAAAAATAAGGATAAAGAAAAAAGAACAATCCAATTTAGCTGGAAATTATATGAAGGAGAACAGTTTGTGAAGAAACCAGAAATGTATTAATAATATATTAATGATTAATATGTTGATATATTAATTGTAATGTATACATATATAAACTGTAATGCATTGGTAATTAATTAATAACAATGTATTAGATTCCTGAATCAAAACCCTTATTTGGTAGCCTATTTAAGTAAGAAGGAAAAGTCGAGTGGGTATGAGAGATTTGATCAACTAGCTATCATATAGAATAGTAAAAATCAGGAAATGTTCATAGATTATTAAACAAGATTCAAAGGGGCAAAATTCCCTTTAATCAATTGCCGTAAAAATTATGGTCTTAGAACTAAAATTAAAAAGATATATTTAAAATCATTTTTACATGTGCTAAAAAAATGTAAAAACTTTTCAGAAAAAAAAATTATAGCATCAGAGTTATCTAGGGCACTAAGGGTTTAAGTGACTTGCAGAGGCTCATACAAGCAGTGTATATCAGAGGCAGGTCCTGGGTCTCAGGTCAAGATTTTATCCATTAAGTCATACTTCCTCTCAGTTCAGTTATTAAAACAATTAAATTTATGAGACCAGATGTGCATTCAAGTATGCTAAATACCAGGGGAAATATAAAGAATAGAGACTTCAAAAGAAATCTATAACACTGTTCCAACCTGCAAAGAGCCATTTATAATCTAGTTGTCAAAACAGCAACACATGATCAGGTCAAAATAGGGAATAGAGAGTGACCTAGGAAGAAGGTCAGATAGGAAAGAGGAGCATAGCCCAGTGTGTTATGATGATCAGGGAAGCCATTACTGAGAAGGTGAGATCTGAACTGGGCTTCAAAAAATGGGTAAATTCTGGAGAGACAGGGGTACATGGAAAAGCTGGAGGTAGAACCAAGTATAACATTTATAGGTGACAGGGAGGATTCCTGAATGACTAGGGCATGCAATTCATATGAAGAACAGTAAATTTTGCTCTTTGAATGGTTTTGCTGAATGAAGGGAATGAAGGGAATTAAGACTACAGAGCTCCTTGAATATGAGGATGAGGAATCTGAACGCAATCTAAAAAATAATGGAAAGATTTTGTGGGATCTAAACTAGAATATTTTCTGGAATAGAATAGATGACAGTAAAAGAATTCTTTTTAAAAAAATGAATACCAATGACTATTTCATTATTTTGGCCATGTAAAATAACCAAATTAGATTATAATGTAGGCTAATTTAAAAACTGATTAGGTAGATCTCACGGACCCTTGTAATCAAAGGTACATATGTCAATATTAGGCAAAAAACCCTAATGAACTATCAATGTATCCAAACTAATCAAAACACTAAAACCTTTTTATTTTATATTTTGACATTTGTTAAGGAAAGTTATTATTATAATAATGACAAGAGTGATAGTAACAATAATGATAACACATTTACATAAACCTAAAGGTTTTTTAAAAAATACTTTCCATGAATTATCTCATTTAATCTTTCAGCTTTGTCAGATAGTATCAAGTCATCTGCATCTTACAAATGCCAAAACTAAGGCTCAGAGAGATTGACTTGCTTGGGATTCCACTATTAAATGTCCAGAAGAAGAATTGCCTATTTTTTGTAATCACCACCATTCTAAAAAAAAGTGTTAAAAGCCTTTCATGTGATTTCATGTGATGTTGCCATCATACAAAGAGAGTTAGAGGAAACAGGCAAGAGCCTGGGATGCCTACACTATAGGACAGAAATGAACATCACTTCCAGATCTAAAAAGGCCATTCTAATAGAATAAAAGTACAAAGAGGGACATGGAAACTGACAAAAGTAACAAAAAGAGTCTCCAAATTAAATAGAATAGAGTCAGTGGGGAATTGTTAAGCCTTCACCTTGATATAAGTTTCTATCTGAACCTATGATGTCAAAATTCCCAGAAGCAGAAGTTCTGCTTTTTTTGTGCTAGAACAAAGTGATAAACACACAATAAATATGAATAAATGACTGATTCATTCTTTCTCCTTTCACCACTACCAGACCATTTCTTTTCTGAAATTGTCTCAGTAAACACCAAGAAAGCAGCCATTTTGTCACCCAGTTTTATGTCCTGGTGATTTCCTCTCAAAAAACCATTTCATCTACAGAATTTTCAGCAACCTCTTGTTCAATCTTGCATGGCCCCTCTTCAGCAAAGTGCCTTTTGCTTCTATTAATGAAGCCAGAAATTTTTCCAATGTCACTGCAACTTTAAAAAGCACAGTGAAATCCAACCAAAAAGACACAAGCCAGACTGAGAGTGGTTTAAGTGGGGTAGGTTTCTTTAAAACCTATTGCCTGAATTTCATTAAGTCAAAGATCTGGTATCCAGATCCAAATTTAGGGTGGGACAACCAGGATTCTGCCCTAGGGCATGAAAATCTAGAGGACTTGACAATACTTAAAATATATTCAGCAGCATAGAAACAACTGAATTTAGCACTAGTTTAGCAAGAATAAATGGTTAAAGTAGGAAACTTCCAAATAGCCCACATTCCTAGGTGCTGGCTGTATTATTGGTGATCGCCTTCAACTTCCTCCTCCACCCAACACTCTGTCTCTGATAATGACTGGTACCTCTTGGTTTCTCTCTCTGTCCCACTCCCTACAATCAAATTTGTCTTAAAAAAGTTGATTTGAAGCATTTTTCCCCCCATGGCATTCACCCTGATTATGAAAAATGCTATTTGGTGAACATTTCTAGAACCCTGGATATTCGGGCCAATGCTCATTTTATGGTCAAAATACCCATTGGTTTTTCAGGGACTTCTTGTTCACTGACCCTTTTACATGGTGGGATCACTTATTGAGGAAAGTACAAGTATACCATGGAGGAGGAATTTCCATTGTGAACCGGCATCGCTCCAAATCCCTATTCTGGCCTTTAATCTCTGTTTTATTGCATGTAGCATGGCTGGTTATTGCTAAGGACTGGAAATCCACTTCTGTTTTAATGCTCTGCTGGCAGCAGGTGTGGAATATAGTCCCTCATTCCCCCTAAGCCAGCTGAAGCATGGGATAAGCCATTCTGACCACATTGGGAGCCTTACCCACCTTTATTTTTTAACTTGGATTATTTCTTTACATTTTTGCTATGATTACTTTGACCACAACCTGCTTCCTGATCTGTCGCTAAGACCAGACCGTGTTTGAGGAACAGTTATGTATTGACACTCCTTCAGGAGTATGAGAAGAGATGGCTAGTCCGGGGATGGAACATCCCATTTTTGTCAAGTGGCTGTCTTCCTCCCCTTGGCTGACCTTATATATTATTAGCCCCCAGCCTTATAATGCCTTATTCTCCTCTAGATTCCCCATTTTAATAAATAAACCCTGTGTAGGAAGTTAGCTTGACTAAAAAGAGGGGTTCAGTCATCCCTGAAAGGATATAAGGTAAAAAAAAAATATGGAAAAAAAAGCTGTGGCAGCATGAGGAGACAACAGCATTTTAATTATGAATCTAATATATTTGTATCACAAAACCTGGCAATTTTAATGACAAAGTGCTGTGATTACACAAAGCATTTTTAGAAATAATAAACCTCTACTGAATACTTGCATGAACCATATTAAGATTCAATTTCAGCTTTCATTAGTAATACCAAATAGCATGTGGTGGGTTGGTTATTTAAAAATGTATTAAATGTAAATTGATTTTGTATTGTCAGAAATAATATTGAGCGACATTCTCCAGTCAGGGTGCTGTTATACCTTGTACTGGCTGCTGTTCCTTATGTGCCTAATTATGGGAGATTTACATATCATTTTAATTTTCATTGTTTGTCATATTTATTGTCTATTAGGCAGTGGGCATACTTTGCTTTACAGCAATCCTGAGTTCATAGAGTGAACAGGCCAGCAACAATACCTGAGCGCCAAGAGCTGCTAGGGATGAGGGGTTTGGAAGCAATATTCAAAAAAGCAGCCATTTATCCAAGGCCTATTTGGCTGATCTGTGCCCCAGTCCCATGAGTTATTGGGCCAGAAATCTCACCCAAGTTGGCTCTCCCTAGAGACTGCTCACACTTCTGCTGCCAGACTTATTCAAAGAAAGAGGGAAAAAACAAATTCTGCTACTAGATCCAATCAAAATCAGGGAGAAAAGGCAAACTAGACTGTAACCATCTAGGCCCTCCCTCCTTGCTAAACGGGTCTCTCTCTTCCCCACTCTTGCTTTAAGGGAAAGCCAAGGGTTAGAAGTAACTCATTTTATGTCACTTTAAGTCAGGTCAAGACTCGCTAATCCTGAAATACCCAGAGCAAATGCAATTGTTCTGCTCATTAATAAGATACATTACCAAGAATATTTAGCATACATGAATAGTGCAGGGGCACAGCAGAAGCTCAGTCTTGCTTATTGAGAAGGAGATGGAGGAAATAATTCGGGTCCTATGATCTCGGGGTTTGTTTCAGACCCAGCCCAGCCAGAGTTGAGGCTACCAAATGAAAGCTATCAGGATGGAGAGAAATGAAGGAGAGAGAAGATGATGAAAGATAGGCTGGTAATGTATCTCTCGTACGAACTCCTAAGATCCCTTGCTATAAGCAACAGCCTTTTCTCAAACTTCCTGAGAAATCTCTTCTTCTGCGAAGTTATAAACAATACATGACAAGATTATATATTGTAGTTTTTCTAATCATAAGACTTCCCTTGCAGCTTTATTGTTAAGATAAAATGAGATAACTTATATAAGGTGTTTTAGAAATCTTAAAACACTATATAAATGCTAGTTAGTATTGGTATAATTGCCAATAATGTCAATTAATATTATTAGCTAATATTAGTATTATTAATACTACTTTCACTTTGATCTCAGTTGCTTAGGGGGTTCAGTGGCCAGAAGAATGAATGGTCTGCTGTTCCTTTCATAAGGACTCTGTTCTATCTATTCTCAGCAATCCTTCAATCCCTGGAGTCAAACTCGCCTGGAGAAAAGTAATCATAAAAGAGGGTACCAATGTAGTTTAGCCATAGTTAGTTAAGTGGTAAAAAAAAAAAAAAAAAAAGAAAAAAAAAACTAGTATTGAATAGAAACACACAGTTTCTAATTCTACTCCTATCATTGATTTATGGATGATGGTCATTCATCATTGCCATCATCAATGTCACCACCAAAATAAGCAAAAGCAATAAGACTGTGACATGGTGGCCAAAACAACAACAACAACAACAACAACAAAAAGCTAATTCATCCATTAATGTATTAATCAAAACTGTATGGAACAAGAGAGGTGATTGTTAATCAATCAATCAATTAATAAGCATTTATTAAGCACTTATATCAGGAACTGTCTTAACTATTAGACACATAAAAAGACAAAAGCAAAACGGTCCCAAACTGATAAAGTATTAGCAGAACGTACCAGTCACTCTCTATCTCAGGATCTTCTTTTTCCACTTTCCCATTCATTCTAGAAGCAAAGTCCTTACTCTTGATGTTTCAACACCATTGAGTTCCACAGTAGCTACAATTTTACATTCATATCCCATCCTTCTTTTAATACATCTTCCTTCTCCCATATCCATTCTGACGAATAATGCATTTGAGAAGTGGATCTCATACCTATCTCCTGTTCTTGTCCTTGCAAAGGAAAAATTCTGAGAAAAGATGACTGCAGTCATGGAAGGCTTCCTAGGAGTGGGACTTTCTGTGGAGAGCCTAGAGTTTTAGATAAGTGGAGAAAAAGAGTAGGGAGCCCCAGGCAGAGTAAATATCCTCTGTCAAAATGGAGAGTCTGCTACACACAAGGGATGTTTGAAGACTATTAAGCAGACCAGCTTGGCAAGAAAGAAGTGTTCATATAGTGATGACATGAGATTACAAAGGTAGGTTGGAACAAATAGATTCAAACGCCAAGATAAGACATTTAAACTTTTCCTTATAGGCAATAAAGTTTAGAAACAAGTTTAAAAGTTAAAAATGGTTAAATTCTAAATTAGAAAGCAATGAAACAAAATCCAAGCAAGTAGCAATTTTATCAAATTTATCATGAAGTCTATTCCCTGGGTAAATTCTATGAGGTTAGCAGATCAATAACAACACTCACTTTGAGGACTAGCTATTTTATTTTACTCCTCTGTAGGTCTTTTTGTAACCACAAACCTAAAGGCTTTTTAAATAACTCTTTTAATAAAAAAAAAATGCCATGAACTATTTAAGAACCTTTATAAATATACGTAGATGGAGGAATCAATATTGGATTTGGAGGACTAGGATTCAAATTCTGACTGAAATCTGACCCACTTTGTGGGAGAGGGAGATACTCAGTTCTGCAAAGAAAGCTGCTTTGGTAGTGTGTTTAAAAAAAAAAAAAACAACTATCATCTATTTATTTATCTCTATCTATATTGTTGTTGTTTCCAACTCTTCCTGACTCCATTTGGGATTTTCTTGCCAAAAGTACTGGAGCTCATTTTACAGATGAGGAAACTGAGGCAAGTGATTTGGCCAGGGTCACACACTTATTAATCGTCTGAATCTGGATTTGAACTCAGGCCTTTCTGATTCCAGATCTGGTGTGTCTATTTCCCTGTGTCTCCTAGTTGCCCCTACCTCAGGCAATTTAACTCAACCGACATTTATTGGGTACCTTTTAGATAAGAGAAACTCCAAGTTCTTGAGAATACAAACACAAAAAAATAAACAATTCATGCTATCTAGCAACTTGCATCTTACCTAGAAAGGGAGATAAGCTCCGTGGGCCCCGGTTGCCTCATCTGCAACATGAAGGGTTTAGACTCAGAGGCCCCTTTTGGGTTGAAATCCATGTTCCTAGAATTCTGTGATCCTCAGTGTCAGGTGATTAATTAGCCATAGTTATTAATTCTTTTAACTCAAACACTACACATTCCCTAGGAAATATAAAATGAGCTGTGCCAGTGTCAGTGCTTCTGACGTGCTGTCATATTATCTGATAACAGCAACCGAAGAAATTAATATCTAGCTTCTTTTTAATGGCCTTAGTTGGCCACGATGCTTCCGAGAGTGTCACTTACCCTCCCCGCCCCCATGGAAATGTGGTATCTGTGAGAAGATCCCTGGGGTTGAGAATAGTCTTCCCACTAAGCACTTGCCTCACGTGGACTGCTAACCTTTAAGTGCCTCCCAGAGCCCATCTGGCAATCAACACTAAACAGACTATAAGGCAACGGAAAAACAGAGCCCCCACTCGGGGAATAGACAGATCGGGTACCTAAAGCTGTGCTTTTCTGCCTGTTCAGACAAACTGCCCCAATCAATTTACAGATGTATTAATGGAAAGCTCAGAGCAGGATTCCAGGCAGAATCCACTTCAAAGACCAAGTTCTAAGGGAGGATTTCTAACACCCTCCAGCTCCCTCCAGGATGGGGCCCCGGTGCTTAGGGATGAGATTGAAACTTTCCTAAAATCTGGGAGGTTGTAAGTGAAATAATCACTTACAACCAATCATTGGTTAAAAGAGAATGAATGCCTCAAGTCTGACCTACTTTGTGGGGGAGGGAGGGAATTCAATTCTGCAAAGAAAGCTGTTTTGATGGCATGTTAAAAAAAATCTAAATACCCATCTTTCTCTTTATATACTGTCTCTGTGGATCTCTTTATTTATATATATTATTCCTACCTCTATATATACTATGTCTCTATGTATATACTTTATATATCTATCCATATAGATCTGTATCTATCTCTATCTTCATATATTATCTATTGATCTCTATCTCTCTTTATATACACATATACATATATCTGTATATATGCCTATATACAGAGAGAGATATAGTGTATATTATATATAGTATATACATATATATACACTATATCTCTCTCTCTCTCTGTATATATACCATCTCTGTCTCTAAATGTATATACTACATATTTCTATATAGATCTGTAGCTATATGTATATTTATATCTATATTATCTGTCTATTTCTATCAATATCTATCTCTATATATACTATGCATATATATACATATA
This sequence comes from Antechinus flavipes, assembly GCF_016432865.1. Classification (NCBI taxonomy): domain Eukaryota; kingdom Metazoa; phylum Chordata; class Mammalia; order Dasyuromorphia; family Dasyuridae; genus Antechinus; species Antechinus flavipes. The sequence goes on along the minus strand of NC_067402.1, from coordinate 58,724,875 downwards.
TATGTCTCTACACATATATATATATATATCCCTATCTGTAGATCTACATATATAGAGAGATCTGTATCTCTATCTCTTTCTCTGTATACTATCTCTATTGATCTTTATATCTCTTTATCTATCTATATTATATATCTATTTCTATCTGTATATATAATATTTATGTCTCTGTATGTTTATACTATGTATCTCTATAGATTGGTATCTATATGGACCTGTATCTATATGTATATCTACCTATCTCTATATACACTACCGCTTTCTATTGATCTCTCTATATATATACTATCTCTATCTCTATATACTATCTCTGTCTCTATATGTCTGTCTATAAAGATCTGTATTTATCTATGTATCCATCTGTCTGTCTGTCTATATCATTCTACAGTAGAAGCAGAATGAGAGTGTAAAGATTTCAGGATCTGAAGTGAAGAGGAGAATTGGGTACAAATTGTAAATCTGACATCTGCTAGCTGTGCATATTGAGTCTCAGTTTGTTCATCTGTGTAAATGAGAATAATAATAATACTAATGCTAATGACTTTTATAACCTTATATATCCTTATATATGTTTATATATACATAGATATATAGAAGGGTATATATATATCCTTATATATATATAATATATATAGGGCACACACACACACACATATATGTTATATATATGAAAGAAGAGTGCTTTGAGATGTGTAATATATAGTGCCACCACAAGCTATTATTTCAGAAGATTGGTTTTATACTGATATTAGGAGAAAACAAGGAAGATCCCTAGTACATTGTATGGATCTCTTATAACAAAATTATGGGATTGCACTGGACAAGAATCACACAAGACAAGCAAGGATGGATAAACTGGGATCTGAATGGTTAGAAGGAATATTCAAGTCAGTGAGATCATGGATCCATTTGAGTTTTTAAGATTTTATAGTGACCCCTCTTGGCTCCCAGAGGCACACATTCCTACTTTCTAAGAAATTTGGAACTGGCTAGAACCAATCAATGCCAGATGTTATTGTCATTGCTGTGGGAGTCAATCTATGTAGGAAGTGCCGAGGCTGAGTTCTCTTAAGACATTTCCACAGTTTGTGGGAACCTGGGTTCTCTGGAGCCAAGGAAACCAACCGAGTTTTGATAGGAGTTCTTCATGGCAGTGTCAGAACTATGGAACCAGCCAACGGTTGCTGGACCATGAATCTTCACTAGCCCTTTATGGTCCATAGGAGATATTCTCTGTTACAGAATATAGGGAGACCCTGGTGTGTAGCATAGTCAAACCTTCAGTCCCCTCATTCTTCAGGAAATGCTATTACTGTATTGACACCTAAGGAAATTGCAATCTGGTGTCATTTATCAGCCTGGTGGCATTTTTAAAATTTGCATTATGTCCCAGGAAGGTCATGCAAAGCCAAAGACTATACTTTGAAATAAATTTTTAAAAAGAACTCATCAACATGTCATAATTTGGACAATTTGTATTCTTCAACAGAAAGAGAGTTTGCAGTCAGAGGATATGAATCTGAATCCTGCTTCTGCCCCTTGTTACCTACGTGATCCTGGGAAAGTCACAATGTCTATCAGCCTCAGTTTCCTCCTCTATAAAATGGGGAAGTTTGATTATCTTAGACCTCTGAGGTAGCTTCCAGTCCTAAATCTTTCAGCGTAGGAATTTGATCCAATTTAGGGGTTTGGAAATACAATTAGCGAATACTCAAAATGAGATTTTGGCTAATTATTGACAAAAGTCCTGGACACTGATAAAAGCTCATTGATGATGAGGGTCAGATTCTTGTCCACTTTGAGCTATTTCACATGACCTATATCATTGAGTATTGTCCCTATTAAGATTTGCATCAGATTGAAGAAGAAGAAAACTGAAGTAGATAAATAATGTATAAAGCAAGACTAAAGCCGACTTCCTGGAAAGAGTTATTTCTTATTCAAAGCCATATTTTCTCCTTACTATCTATGTGTCATTGTATAAATCACTTAATTCTCTGGGACTCAGTTTACAAAACTGTGACATGATTTCTAAAGTCCCTTTTAACTTTGTCTATGATCCAGGGAAGCAGAAGGCATAAAATGATAGCAATTGGCAACAGTTTAGACTGTTTTTTAATCAGAGAGATAATAACAATTTATATACTTTTATGCAATTATATAAAATTTGTACAGTTCAAGTAATAGCATTATCATTCCCATTTTCTGAATAAGAAAACAGGATTACAATGACTTAGCCAAGGGCGGGTCACCTAAGAGCAGTTACACTAAGGGTAGTGGAATCAGGAAGCCTCATATTCCTGAGTTCAAATCTGCCCTCAAACACTTACTATCTGTGTGACCCTGGATAAGTCTCTTAACCCCACTTTCCTTAGTTTCCTCATCTGTAAAATGGTTTGGAGAAGAAAATTCTATCATCTTCATCAAGAAAACCCTGAACAGGATGACAAAAACTTGGTTATGACTGAAATGATTATATAATAACTACAACATGTCACCTAACAAACTTGGAATTATAACCTAGGTATTCTGAATACTCTTTCCGTGGCTTTCACTAAAAAGGTCCTTTGAACAATCCATCTGAAGCATGATGACAGACAAAAAAAAAAAAAAAAAAAAGTCTATTTCTCTCCAGGAAAAGCAGACGGATCATTTGTTGACTTATCTCTCTCTTCCCTGTGCTGTCCCTCCATGAAACTGGACACCACCAGGGGGGGCCCAGGACAAAGGAAAGGATAATTAACAAGCTAGTTGCTTGGCATCCGGCCACAGGTGCCTTGGCAACATGGACACTTTAGCTGTCAGCAATCACACAGCAGTCAACTTTCAATTGTTGATACTAATGGAGGGGAACAGTGACATGGATATTCCAAAATAGCCGAGAAAATTTTAAAAATTAATCCCTCTGATTTGTCTTTGGAATTGATTTTTTTGTTGTTTTCTTTTATTTTTTCCCCCCTTTCTTGTTGTTTTCCACACAGGGTAATTATGAAATCGATTGGTCTCTCCAAGCAGACCAGTCCAAATGGTGGAAGATATAGGGATCTAGGCAGTGATTTTTTTTTTTTGGTAGGAGATCCACAAAGAGCTAACCACAAAGTTATCTTACTCGCATGTAATAAAAATCTTAGAATTTCAGAGTTGGAAACAGCCCAACAATGAGATCAGAGAAGTTAAGAAAGGTGAATAAGCATGGAGTAATCTGTCCTTATGAAAAGAATGCTGGGGTTGGTAAATGAGAAGGAGGAAATTCAAATTTTGTCTCTAACACTTGTGAGATGTGTGATCACAGACCAGTCATTTAATTTCTCTTCTCATCTTAAAATGGGAATAACAATGCCTATGGTACTTCAGTATAGATTTGTCACATCGACTGAAAAAAAAATATAAAGGGTTTTGCACATTAATGCACCATTAAATATCAGCTATTGTTGATTCATTCTCATCCAAGTTATTTAATGTTCATCTAGCTTTCATTCCTTCATTTTAAGACTTTTCTGCATATTCAATAATTTCTTTTCTATTCTTGCTATGAAAGTCTTGAGATCATGGGTGGATGCTACTTAAGCATCTTCTTGTAGGACTGGGGGATCAAAAGAGTATGCTGAGAGAATTTGTAAAAATATTTTTCAGTGGCCTAGATTTTAAAATTATTTCTTTACTTGGAAAGGTATCAAGAAAAAAAATTAATATTTGGATGAAGTATAGGAATATATGTAAGAAAAATATTCATTTAACCTGAAATTGGATTGGGGGCTTTTAATGACTGAATATGAGAGCTCTATTATTTTAAAAAAATCAAATTACACACTCTTACCATTGTTTACCCAGGCTACATGCTGTAGGTTATAATAATTCATTCACTCTAGGTTTATAAGGTGTGACTACAAATTAACAAGGCTAATTTTACACACCTTACAAGAAAGTCAGTTTCATTTCTTTATAAACGTGCCTCCTTGTATGCTACACTCCAGACAGACTGGACCACACGCTGTTGTTCCATCCAAGTCTGGCCTTTATGTCCTTACTTATTTTATTTCCTAGGCCTGAAGTGTTTTTTCTATATTATCTCTTTTGTGATTGTCACAACAATCTCAAGAGTAGAGTAAGTGCTATTATTATCTTTTCTTTACAGATAAGGAACACCTGACTTGTACCAGAGTGCTGAAATAGAATTTGAATTCCAGTCTTCCTGATTCCATGTTCAGCACTCTCTAGATTATAAACATAGTAATCTCTTGGTAATAAAATCTAGTCTTTATATTGTGATTTTTAAAGGTGCTTTTCATATAACATCTTATTTGAGCCTCAAAAAAATTCTTTATGGTATAAAATATTATTATTATTCCTTTTTTTTTTTTTTACAAATAAGGAAACTGAGGCTAAAAGAAATTCAATGTCTTGGCCACACAGTAAGTATATGTAGCAGAATTCTAATCCAGATCTTCCTAATTTCAAATCCTAAATTCTATTTTCTGCACCACTTTGTTGCTTCTACTCCTACCTCCTTTTAGAATTTTAGCCAACCAACTTAGAGCTCAAAAAGAAACGTTATATGATTGTGATGGAATACTATTGTGCCATTAAATATGAAAAGAAAACATTGTGACTGCAGAAAAGCATAGGAAAATTTATATAAATTCATGCAAAGTGAAATGAGCAGAACCAGGAGAAAATTGTACACAATAATAACAATATTATAAGCATGATAATATTGTGAAAAGACTTATTTTTTTCTGATCAAACAATGACCCAAGACGTTTTCAAAGGACCCATGATGAAAAATGCTACGCACTTCCAGAGAGAGAATTGATGAACTCTGAATGCAGATAGAAGCAGGGTTTTTTTCTCTATTTTAATTGTTTTATTTTGTTTGTGTTTTTCTTTTGCAGCATCGCTAATATAGAAATGTTTTGCATTACTTTCACATGTATAATTGACATTAAATTGCTTGCTTTCTCAAGAAGTGGGGAGGAAAGTTCCGAAAGGAGAGAATTGAAACTCAATTTTTAAAAAATTATTGTTAAAAATCTTACATGTAACTGGGAAACATTTAATAAAATATTTTAAAATAACTTTTAAAATAAAAAAGAATTATATGGAAGATTGAAGTAAAGCCAAGTAACAGAGGATGAAGAGAAGCTCACAGGATCATCTTATATACAGGCATCAAATACTTGTTTTATTTTGCTTTGTATCTGTATAGGGAGAAAAAAAGGAAGGGAGAGTTCTTGTTGGGGAGTGGGAGTGTGAATGGGAGAATGATAATTGACATAGAAAACAGAAAAACTATTTACTGCTCATTTTGCTTCTGGTCTCTTTGCCAAGGACAACAACCTCTGTGCTATAAATGACAGAATAGAAAGCAACACTAGAGAACCAATATCCAAGATCAATGAAGCTACAGAAACAGAAAACCCAGCTGCCATTGGTGAACTCAAGATACTTTGCCCAGATGAATGTGTCTCATTGCTACTGAAAGAATCACAAAATGTGATTGCTTGACCATTATTGGTGATATTTGGAAATGGAAAATGGAGGAGATACTGCATTATTGGAGAAGGGCCAGTGCTACCCCAATTTCCAAAAATGGGAGATAAGTAAGATTTGCTAACTGAGAACAGTGAATTTGACTTTGATTCTAGAGAAATTATAAAGTAGATAATTAAAGAGATGGTTGAAAAACATCTAGAAAAAGGAACAATGATTGTGAAAATCAGGCATAATTTAGTCAGGAACAGATCATTCCAGACTAACCTGGTTTCCTTTTTTTGATAGGATTATTAAACTAATAGATGAGATTAATATTACAGTCAAAGTTTGGTAAATAATGTCATACCATTCTCACAGAGAAGATGAAAAGACATGGATTAAATGTTAATACAATTGGGGCTAGATTTAAGTGATTATATTAAATGGTTCTATATCAACAAGGAGGAGATCTCTGTGAGAATATGCCAGAGATCTATACTGGACCTTCTGTTTTTTGACATTTTGATTAACAACATAGAAGAAGCCATAGATTGTATGATTACAAAATTTGCAGATGATACAAAGCTAGAATAGTTAAAATATTGAATGACGGAATTGGGATGTAAAAGATATACGAAGGCTAAGCCAACTCCAAGATAAAATTCAGTAAGGATAAATGTGAAATCCTATACTTGAAAGAAAATTCAGTTTCACAAGACCAAGATTTGAAGAAATGGTTAAATAGCAGATATTTTGGGGAGAAAAAAATCCTGGTGGTCAATATGAATCAATAATGTGAAGTGGTAGCCAAAAAAAAAAAAAAAATGAATGTAATCATGAACAGTGATAGTCCCAGCATATTCTGCCCTCATCAGATCTTATCAAGTGCACTGTGTTCAGTTCTGACTTCAGAAGGACATTAATAATCTGGAAAGTATCCAAAGCTTGTGATTTAAGAGGGACATTAATAATCTGGAGAATGTCCAAAGAGAGCAGCCAGTATGGTGAAGGACTCTGGTTCCATGAAATGTGAAAACCAGGAAGTAACTGAGCATGTTTAGTCCGGAGAAGACTCAGAAAAACATGATAGCTGTCTTCAAGTACCTAAAAGGTTGTCATATGAAGGAAGCAAAATATTTATTTTATGTAATCCCAGGAGGAATAATCAAGAGAAGTTGCAAAGAGGTCAATTTTGGAGTGAACTCAGATGAAACTTCCATATAGAATTATAGCTGCCAGATAGTAAAATGAACGACTTTGAGAAGTGGCAGATTTTCCTTCCTTAGAAGCCTTAAAGCACAGGATGGATGACCATTTTTCAAATATATTAGAAAGAAAAGGCTGGACTAGGTAGCTGCTATACCCCACTTTTAACTCTCAAAACTTGTGATTCTGGGACTTTATGAAATACTATCTATTCAAGGAAGTCTCTGTTCTTCCAGTTAGGAATGATTCACCTTCTTCTAATTTCATATTAACCATTGCTTCACCCCTCTCTGATGAACTTTTCATGAACCATTTTTATTATTTGTCTTTGGGTATCATATCTCCCCTACTAGATTGTGAGCTCCATAAGAGATCATGCCTTATATAATCTTTTTATTTCCCCCATGGACACTAAGAAGGAAGGGGGCAATGAAAAGGTACATAATGAAGGCAAGCAAAATGTCTTTGAGGAATTCTGAAGAACAGGAGTAAAATAGACTATAAAAAAATCATATATCAGTAAAAATTGATGGGCTATTCACATAGTAAGAGAATTTTTCATGAACCATTTTTATTATTTATCTTTGAGTATCATATTTCCCCAACTAGATTGTGAGTTCTGTAAGAGTAGGGATAATGCTTTATGTAATCTTTTTATTTTCCCCATGGACACTAAGAAGGAAGGGGGCAATGAAAAGGTACATAATGAAGTCAAACAAAGTCTCATATAACCAAGGAGGAATTCTGAAGAACAGGAATAAAATAAACTATCAAAAAATCACATAACAGCAAGAGTAGATGGGCTGATCATATAGTAAGAGTAATGTTGGGGTAGAGGCTAGAGCATTCCACTGGTACCCTTTATTATATCAGGAAAAAGTGAGGGAAGTCCAAGCATAGCTGTAGTCCATGGGGTGAATTTTAGGGAGGATATGAATGAGAGTCATACCAGATGGGAAGACATGACTGAGTTATAATCATCATTGGAAGGAACTTTTGAATTGATGAGATCATAGATTCATTTGGGTCTCCTTCTCAGTGCTAAGTATTGTGCTCCATAGATACTCTACTTAATTAATTGCTGAAATTATTGATTTAACTAACTTCTTATCTTGCAGCAAGGTGATTCAGTGGCTAGAGTGCCAGACTGGAGTCAGAAAGACTCAAGTACAAATTCAAGCTTGGATACTTACTAGCCTTCATTATGTACCTTTTCATTGCCCCCTTCCTTCTTAGTGTCCATGGGGGAAATAAAAAGATTATATAAGGTATGATCTCTTATGGAGCTCACAATCTAGTAGGGGAGATATGATACCCAAAGACAAATAATAAAAATGGTTCATGAAAAGTTCATCAGAGAGGAAATAAAGTAATGGTTACTATCATTTCACCTTTTTCTGCCTCAGTTTTCTTAAGCATGAAATAGCCCCTACCTCCCAGGGTTGCTGTGAGAATCACATGAGATAATGCTTATCCCAGTGCCTGCCACAGAGTAGGTCCTTAATAAGTGCTTTTTCCTTTCCCTTCCCTACTCTGATGCCTTGTAAGTAAGGATTTTCAGAGGCTATGCTAATGAAACACAAATGCTGGCAGATCCTAGTAAGTTGGAAAGTCTTCAGGCACAAACCCAATGATAAACTATATATTTGCTGTCAGAAAACCAGCCTATGGTTCACTTTGACTATATATAATGAGACCAGGGTAGCAAATTTTAGAGAGATTGATTGCAGGGTTGACTTCATTTTTAAAATTTATAATAACTTTTCATTACCACTCTCTAAATCACAAAGATTTTGTGATCTTTGGCAGTGGATAGGATATGTTATTATGATTTAGGAAGTGATGAATATGATGCAATTTAGAGAATGACTAGAAAATTTGTATGAACTGATGCAAAATGAAGTAAGCAGACCAAGATCACAGTATGTCCAATGGCTATAACAGTGTAAAGAACAACTACAAAACCATCACAAGCAAATGCTGTGAAACTATAATTTAAAGTTAAGTTCTATGCTTGGATTAAAAAAATATGCAGCCATGATTAATTTGAGTGGAAAATATAGTCAATTAGCATGTCCAATGAATATCATATTGCTTATTTTCTCAGTTAGTGGGGGAAATGGCATTTTTAAAATGCCGTTATTGGCAAATCACTATACTAGATGCAGGAGATTCAAATAGAGACAGACACAGACACAGAGAGGCAAAATAAGAAGGAAAAGAAAAAGAAGGAAGAGGAGAAAAAGAGAACAAAGTAGAAGTAAAAATAGTAGTAGTAGTAGTAATAGTAATGGTAGTAGTAGTAGTAGTAGTAGTAGAGTAGTAGTAGTAGTAGAGTAGTAGTAGTAGTAGTAGTAGTAGAAGAAGAAGAAGAAGAAGAAAAAGAAGAAACTAAAAGATAGTAAATAAGTATTAATCAATTATACTATATATATTTATATATTTCAACAATACTATGTGGCAGCCTAAAGAAAAGAAAATCTAATTATGCCATAAACTATACAGAAATAATGTATCCAGAATGAGAAAGATTATAGTGCCTCTATATTCTGTCCTAATGAGATCACAGTTAGAGTATTGTCTTCAGTTCTGGATGTGTGGCAAAGGAGGGAGGAAGGGAGGAAAGAAGAAAGAAGGAAGAAAGGAAGGAATGAAGGAAGGAAGGAAAGAAGAAAGAAGGAAAGAGGAAGAAAGAAAGGAAGGAAAGAAGGAAGGAAGAAAGGAAGGAAGGAAAATAAGTGGATAGATATGTGTGTTTTATATATATATATATGTAAAGAGAGAAAGAGAGAGAGAGAGAGAGAGAGAGAGAGAGAGAGAGAGAGAGAGAGAGAGAGAGAGAGAGAGAGAGAACAGCTAGCTTTAGTAGACATCTGGCCTAAGAGATCCCTAGACCTAGGTAATCCTGGCTGCCTGTGGTCACTTTTTGCCAACTTAAACATTCCTCATGCCTCCATTCCTCACAACAAACAAGACTATGCCATGAGCAAGAAAGTCTGAGCCATTAGTCAGTGACATACCTTGCCAGAACTATAACTAAGGTTGGAGCAGTCAGGGATTTATCTGGGAGCACCTAATTTAGGGCTTGTATTTCCTGTCTTCCTCCCATTCTCTCTCCCCAAGGGCCAAGGCAAGTCCCAGAGAATGAAGCCATAGTCTGGTGAAAGACATGGCGAGCCAAGGGACAGTCTGCTCCCTTTCTAAACACAATCCCAACCAAAGCTGGCCTTTCCTTCCCCCCCCCCACTCCCCAATATCCCACAAGTGAAATATTTACACGTATAGCTCTTTACCTGATCAGCCAGACTTTCTTTGCAAACAGTGCTGAAGACGTGTGATTAATTCACTATCATGCAAAGCAGCCCCTTTCTGGAAAGATCAAATTATTAGGAAGTTTTTGCTTCCATCACTCAATTTGCCTAGATGTGACTTTCTCTTAAGGATATCTGGTGGCACAGTGGATAAAGTGGTAGGTCTGGAGTCAGGAGCACCCAAGTTCAAATCTAGCCGTAAACACTTTCTACCTGTGTGATCCTGAACAGGTCATTTAATCTTGTTTGCCTCAGTTTCCTCATCTGTAAAACGAGCTGAGAAAAGAAATGTCAAATTGGCACTTTGTAAAAAAAAAAAAAAAATCCCCAAATTGGGTCTCAAAGAGTCAGACATGACTGAAAATGTCTGAACAACAATAAGTTTTCTCCTATCACTCCCAATTTTATTTCCCTTCTCATTTATATGGTAGAATATATCCAAAGGAAAGCAACATAAGGATGATGATGTTCAAAACTATGGTATACATGGTTCAGGAGAAGGACCAGAGGATGTTTGAGAAGAAAATAGCCTCCAGGGGAATTATTATAATTATATTAAGGTATTCGGAGGATTGGGGTGCAAATAATAGTGGCATAGTGAGTAGAAGGTAAAGAAAAGTTGATTTTAGCTTGATGGAAGCAAAAAAAAATTCCCCATCAGTCTATTTTGGGCTGAGTTTAAATGAACTACTCCAGAATGCAGTGAGTTTCTCTCAATAGAATAAGGCTTCTTAATCTGGGATCCATGTACTTAAAAATGATTTTTATAACTATTTCAGTGTAATTGGTTTCCTTTGTAATCCTATATTTTTTATTTTATGTATTTAAAAATGTTATTTTGAGAAGGGATATGTAAGTTTCAACTACATAACGGATGGGATCCATGACTCAAAATAAGCTAAGAATCCATTTAGTAAAGTTTTTCAAGTGGACCTTGAAACTGTTATTGAGAGAATTCCTGGTCATTTCTATTTCAGCTGATTTTAATTTGGAAGCTAAAAACTACTGACCAATCTAAAGCATGGTTTAATGTTGAAAAAAAATATTGACTTTGGAAAGAGCTCGACTTAGCCTTGTGCCACATGGGACTTGTCAGTCTGCACTGGGAGTGAGAAAGGATCTACCCCAGTCCTCATACTTGGTAACCCTACCTTTTTACAATCCATTACTTGACTTCATTGGAAATAATGAAATATCTCCAGAACAAACTGGTATAGATGGGGGCCTTCCAAGCAGCATACTCTGAGGGGAAGGGAAAAGGCCAAAGAAAAAATTTGTTTTAAGCATGCATGCATGCATGCATATATTGTATTGTATATATTTATATGGTATGTGTTAAAATACATATATGCTCTATCTTTATATATATGTGTACATATACTCTGTGTGAGTTCACAGCTATATACATATATGGACATATGTATTATATATGGTTATGTGGTATGTATGTACAATGTATTGAGAATATGTTTACATGTAAAAAACTACGTGTTTGAAGATTGGTTATATAAAGCCCAACTTCTTAAACTGTGGCTCATGAACACATATGGAGTCTTGTAACTGAATATGGGGATCCCAAAATTATGATGTTTTATCAGTAATTGTTTGATTTGCATACCTATTTTATATACCCACCTGGGAATGTATAATAATTTCTTGGGTGAAAAGGAGTCTCAAGTGAAAAAAAAGGTTTTTTTTCATATTTTTATTTTTTAAATAAAGCTTTTTATTTTCAAAACACATGCATAGATAACTTTCAATATTCACCCTTGCAAAACCTTGTTTCCAATTTTTTTTCTCCCTCCCTTCCTCTCTCCCCTCCCCTAGTTGGCAAGTAATCCAACAAAGGTAAAGCATATACAATTCTTCTATACATACTTCCATATTTATCATGCTGCGCAAGAAAAATCAGATCAAAAAAGGAAAATGTGAGAAAGAAAACAAAATGCAAGCAAATAACAACAAAAAAGGTGAAAATACTGTGTTGTGATGCACACTCAAATCCCCACTGTCCTCTCTTTGGGTGTAGGTGGGCTCTCTTCATCACAAAACCACTGGAATTGACCTGAATCATCTCATTGTTCAGAAGAGCCACGTCCTTCAGAGCTGATCATCATATAGTCTTCTTGTTGTTGTGTACAGTGATCTCTTGGTTCTGCTTATTTCACTCAGCATCAATTCATGTAAATCTCTCCAGGCCTCTCTGCATTCGTCATTGTTGGTCATTTCTTACAGAACAATATTCCATGACATTCACATCCCATAACTTATTCAACCATTCTCCATGATGGGCATCCACTCAGTTTCCAGTTCCTTGTCACTACAAAAAGGGCTACCAAAACATTTTTGCAGATGTGGGTCCTTTTCAAGTGGAAAAAGTTTAAGAAGCCCAGATAAAAAGCGTCTCTAGGAATATGTGTTAAGTACTAAAAGATCTGGGGATAATATCTAATGAATTAACCAATTAATCAATGAATTAAATACTCATTATAGGCAGATTATTATGATAGCTAATTTTTTCCATAGCAAAGAAAGCTAAGAAATGGTCGCTACCCCTCAATAAGTTTCCAATCTTATTAGCGATATAATACATATGCACATAAAAATAATGATGAGTCACAAATGCTTAATGCAGTAAATATAATCATCACTATTTACTTCACTATGTGAGCTCATAAAAGGACAAGGGGCTGAAGGGATCTGAGAAGCCTTTGTCTAGGAAATGGGGGTGAAAGAATAGCTCCCAAGCCTGGCTGTGGATTTGAAAGGATGGAATCAATCAACAAGCATTTATTAAGAGCTTACCACATGCTAGGCATTGGGTTTGCGAAGTTAAAAGTGAAACATTTCTTTATGATGGCAAAAAAACAATAGAAACTAGCAGAAATTTCATCAACTGGAGAATAGAATTGGGTACAGTACGTGAATGTTATCACATAAGATAATAGTGGATAAGAAGTGAGAAAATAGATGCTTTTAGAAAGACATGGAAAGAATTATATAAACTGATGCTAAGTGAAATAAGAAAAATCAAAGCAACAATTTATACTATAACATCCATTAAAAAATACAATTTTGAGGACCTTTATAAATTAATGAAAAAAGACATGAACAAAGCCAAGAAAATAATTTCTACAATAATAGTGACACTCTCAAAACAAACACTTTTGGAAGCTTTAAGAACTATGATTAGTATAGTGAACAGTCATTGTACTAGAGGACCAAAGAACAGCAAATTGAGAGCTAGGGGGGAGTTCTATACATGTGAAACATTGCATGAATTTTCAGATGAGATCACTTCATTATTTATTTTACTTTGTTAGAAGAGACTTCTCACAAAGTGGGAGTGATCTATAATGTTTGTAATAGAAAAACAAAATATCAATTTTTAAAAATAGGATTACTATATGTACCAAGTACTATGACAGCAGTGATACAGTGAATAGATACCTGTAATCAGGTAATTCTGTCTCAAACACTTACCAGCGGTATAATCTTAGATAAGTCACTTGACCTCTGTCTGCTTCAGTTTCTTCATCTTTAAAATAGGGATCTCATGTGATGGACTCAAAATACAAAATTTGTATGTATTTTTAGGCATGACAAATATGTGGATTTATTTTCCTTACCTATGCTTATTCATTACAAAGATTGTGTTTTTCTTCCTCTCTCTCCCCTGCCCTGTTTTTTAATTGGAGGGGAACTGTCTTAAGAGGGAGAGATGAATCAGTGATAGGGTTCCCTCTCACAAAAAAGTCTTGAAAGCATTTGCACTAAAGAGAAAGAAGTTCAAAAGAAAATATAACCAGACAAGCAGGACATCTTTAAAAGCAATACATTGAATTGTGTACTTTAAAAAAAAAAAGCAAATTATAATAGAAATTTGAATTTTCACATGAACTCCTGTTTGTTTTGTCTTGTAAATGGAAATAGCCTGTTTTATATTTGTTAAATCAAGACCAAAAAATGTTGTCATTTAGCTAATTGACTTATTGAAAAAAAAATAGGGATTTCAGGGTTGTTGTAGGGATCAAGAGATAAAATCTTTGTAAAATATTTTGGAAACAAGTGCTATGTAAATGCTAGCTATTATTATTATTATTAGATACAAAGGCAAAAGTGAAACACCCGGAAGTTTTCACTGGATTAGAGTAATGGATAGTGAAAAGGTTTACAGGGAAGTGTCGCAACAAATTTTTAGTCATTCACTCAAATTGAGAATCCTAGGGTCAAGTTTAACTATTATAGTCAAAATTTTGTGAGGAATTCTTTATTCCACTCATAGAAAAATAGATCAAGGGAAAACCTGCCTAAATTACTCTACTGAGCTCTATCCCCCCACAAACACAGAGATGCAATAAACTTGTCTATGAGCTAAAGGAGAAACTCATGTACAGTGGAAGAAGAGACTGAAAAGGTAGCTGGGGAAGATTGTGTCAGGTCTAGAATTCCATGCTAACCACCTTAGACCTTATTCAACAAGCAATGAAGAGCTACTTTTTTTTTTTAATCTAGGAAATGATACGATCAAAAATGGCTCTTTTAGAAGATTAATCTGGTGATGATTTATAAGAGGGATTAAAATGAGTACTGATGACAGGTGAGGTTTGGACAAGATGTCTGCTGAGAACCCCTCAAAAACCTAAAAAACTCTGATTCTGAAAGACTGGCTAGAAGCTGCTTACAGTTTGTCCTCTTGAGGCAGTAAGAGGCAATAAAGCAAGATGATGAAGTAAAAGTAAAGAAGAAAAGACAGGAGGGAGACATATTGCAAAGAAGCACTTCTTAACCTTAAGATCAAGATCACAAACCTTCAGGAAAATAAGTCCCATTCCCTGAGAATTGCAAACTGTTGCCTCTCTGAAATTTCAGAGATCTACACTTCTGAACTATCACACTGTGTGAAATCTTGCACCTTCTATATAGGTGTGATATCATTTTAAGCATCTCTTGGGGGCCTTTAGTCCGCAAGTTTCTTTTATTATTTGGCCTGTACATTCCTGTATTTTTACCCACTTTCTGATGTGTTGTGCATTAATGCTATCCAGATTGTGTATATACTTCAGAGAGTAAGAAACACAGCCTTTCTTTTCCTACCAATTTCTGGATTCTTACAAATTCACCTGTCAGAGGATTTAAATCAAATTGCATCTTAAATTTATACCTTTTCCTTGGTGGGATGGTGATAGTAGATACAGGGCAGGAAGGAGGTGGGAGGTGACCTCACCTCAGTTGTATAGCAGAGCCACAACTAAAGTGAAGCAAAGAAAGCTTTGCTCTAGGATCCCAACAAGCTTCCTGACTGGGAGGATATAAATACTTTTCCCCATTATTTGTTACTGTGCCCATGATTGTCCCAGATACATTTATGTCTAGTTATGGCTCTGCTGTATAGGAAGGCAGAAGTCCATTACCCACAGGGACTTTCAGAGATTCATTCAAATATTTGCTTTGTTATTAGCCACAGAAGTCGTGCTTTCTAGAATTTCACAGGTATTTGGAACCAGTCCCACTATACCAAGAATTGTGTCTTGTGGGATTTTATAGAATAATAGAATATTAAAATCAACAAGCCCATCACTCACAGTACAGATAGCAAAACTAATGCTGAAAGGTTCAACCAGTCCACTACTCAGAAAGGGAAACCAAGGTTCAAGGTTCTATAAGTATATCACTCATTGTACAGAAAGAGAAATTAAGGAAAATTAAGTTGACCAGTACCAAACAACTAAGAAATATCCAAGATAAGATTTAATTCAGGTCTTTCAGTTCAGTACTCCATTGACCATTTCATGTAGTTTGACTCTAGTTTGTCTCTTTGTTCTGTCACCTGATATTTTGGAATGGAAAGCTCAATACACATTTGCTTTTTTTTTTTTTTTTTTTTTGTCACATGACAGATTTACATCCAGTCTTCTGTCTCTTTTGACATCAGTTCTTACTCATTTCCTGTAAACATTTAAGTCGGGCTTCAAGAAGTATTCTCAGATGCCTCCTTTATATGGCTATTGAGTATTTTTCCCGTGGTCTGTCCCAAGAGGACAAGTTGGCCAAGAAGTTTGGGAGAACTCTGATTTCATCTTTGGTCCAGGTGAATCTTTATGATGTTTCTCAGGTGATAGGAGAGGTAAATGGTAGAATAGTAGAGAATAAAGTCCCATGAAGTTGACATTTGGTTGATTTGGTTATATCAACTTCAGAGAAAAAAAATCAGACCCTGAAATAATTATATGCAGCCATGGAAAGATTTTAAAATGTCAAATTAGTTTAAAACTGGGAAGTGTTTTTATATTCAAATTAAATTCTGATGTTCCATGTATAAAAATTAAGATGGTAGGTATCTTAGCAGGGAAGGTTCATAAGTACAGCATTACTTTGGGGAGTCCAGTTGGATCATACTGAGTGTGAAATTCACATGCTTTCTTATAACCATCACTGAGGACAATAAGCTGTTTTATAAAATAAATTACAGATGTGACTCATGGACCAGAGCTGAAATTCTGGGGCCACATGTTTCCCTCCCCTCCTGGGGCCCCTGATGCACATGTTTCCCTGTAGGGGTTGGGGGGCCATGTGATTATAAAGACTTCCCTTCAGGGTTATGGAGTCTGTTTGTCTGAGTGGCTTCCATCTGTTGTTCTCAGATCTCCATCCCTCTCTAAGTCTCCTTTCAAGTCCAATGATGTAGCTCAGATTATGGCCAGCCATGACTCAATTCCACAATTCAATAAGCATTTTTAAGGCTCTACTACGTGCCAGGTACTGTACTAAACAATGAAATTAAAACATTCCTTTCCCTCCATGACCTTATGTTCTATGAACATAGTAAGTAAATATGGAGACATCAAATAAAAAACGATTTCAGGGGGTGGGTTCTAACAGTTGGGATTAGGATGGACTTTCTGGAGGAAGTGACCCCATCTGAGTATTGAATGAGCTAGAGATTCCAAGAGAAGGAGGTGAATGATGGTGGACAGTCTGTACAAAAACATACACACGGGAGATAGAATACTGTGTTTAAGCAACAGTGAATAAGCTAGTCTGGCTAGAACATAGAGTACCCAATGGTCAATTAGTCTGGAAACATAAGTAGGAGCCAAATTGTGGAGGGCTTTAAATGTCATACAGAGAAATTGATGTTTTATTCTAGAGTCACTGAACTTTCCTGAGCAAGGAAGGAACTGACCAAGCTGGGTCTGTACTTGTCTAATATTAGTTAGTCTGCTATGTGGAAGACAGATTACAAAGGGGCTGATTCAATAGAAAGAGAACAATTAAGGAACTTGGAATAGTGTAGGTGAGAGTTGATAAGGATCTGAATTAGCTCTGTGAGTTTGGGATTATACAGAAGAGGATAAATTCAAGAGATGTTTTGTAGGCAGAAATGATCAACTTGATTAGATGACATGGGAAGAGGAAGAGAAAGAATGAAGATGATTTCTCCATTTAAATGTAGCATCTTAGAAGCATGGTCGTGTCCTCGAAAGAAGTAGGGAAGGTAGGAAGAAGGATGAGTTTTTTGGGAGGAGGATTTAATATATTAAATAGACATGAGTACTCAAAACAAGGCAAGTTCTTAGCTTATTAAAGAGAAACCATCCATACCAAAATAAAGACTTTGGGTTAACCTTGTTAACAAGGAGTTAATCTTGTTGAAAGAATCTACCAGGGGAATCTTATCACCTTTTACACATAATATTTCATCTTCCACAACTCTGTTCCCTTTTTCCAATGGTGAGGAGCCCTAAAAGGTGGAATATGAAAGAAGGAGAGGAGAGTGCAAGCAGAAACTTAAAATTAAATGGGGCCTGCCAAATTAAGCAAAAAAAAAAAAAAAGTTAGCAAACTTAAGATGCATTCTAAACTATATGAAACTTCATCAACAAAATTTGGGATGAGGGGGATGGTTAGAATAATATTTTATTCCTAGAGAGATTACAGATGCTTTTTTTTTAAAGAAGAATTAAATGTATGTTTCCCAATGCTGGAGCCCCCATGTCAGTATCACCACACCTTGTTCTGTCTTCAAGATAAGAATGCTTGGCCAACCACTGTTTAACTTGTAGAACTTTGGACCCTGAAGCAAGGAAAGACAAATTTCAAAATCCATTTATTGTTAAAGTTGGTACTGATTCTATTTCCTCCTCAACTCCCCTAATCCCCACTTATTTTGGACTTAGTTCAGTTTTAACGCTGTAGATGCATTTCTAAAAAGTTGCTAAGAAAATAAATTTCTAGATGATAAATCCTGTTTCCTATTGTTTTTTATTAAATAATTAAAGATATATTTCCCTGGGGAACATTTTTGTTACACGATATAATAAAACCACGCTTATTTTTAAGCCTTACATTTAAGTAGAAAAAAATTGATTTTCAGAATAAATGTTAATGAAAATATTCAGAGATGATAACACATGAATGCATATGATCTGAAAATGTTTTTTCCATGTTTGGTTTTTGATAGTTGAATCACAATCTTCCATCTTTTACCTTCTCCTCCTTCCTACCTTTATTTTAAGTAAAAAATCCAAAAAAAACCAGCTACAAGATGCAAAGGAAGATCATTAACGACAGCCTGCCTGGACCAGACACTAAACTGAAAAGGGCATTCAATTTCATCAATCCCCTTTCCCAACATCTCTACCCCAGGAGAAAATGCAACTGCCTTGGTTGCTAAGCTTCTGTTTTCTAGCATTCTGGGCAAGTTGCTGGCTTTTAGAAAGGAATCGATAGACTTGGCCAAATGGAGGACAAGATGCAGAAATTCATGCCTGGCAATGATTCAGACTGCAGCCGTAAATGAACAAAGCACATTTATGAGAACATATGGTCAAAGGGCGTTGGAAAATTCTGTAAAGCAGGTTTTCCCAACTTTTTTTTTGGTTGTGTGTGTGTGTATGTGTGTGTAATTTGGCCAGACTGCATGTTCAGCAGCCATTAATGGATCCATTTCTATCACTAATAGGTAGAAAAGCACTTATTCTCTTTCCATTTTAGGTCTGTTCATCCTGCCCCTTTCCCCCCACCACTTAGGCAGACTCTTGCCTGTCCACTCCCCACCTAGGAGCTTACCATATTGGTGCTGGACTTCGTGTGGACACCTGATCCACATAGGGCAGTGAAGCTCAGAACTCCTGAGTTCAAGCAATCCACTAACCTCAGTTTACTAGTTATTTAGGGATTATAAATATGCACCACTGCACCAAGAACTTTTTAAAGCTATAGTAACTCTGCCTCAGTTTTTATAAATATTGTAGTTTTGTGATAAATTTCTGTACCCCCAATATTTTACATAGACAAGTCATTCACATATCATTCAACTTAAAGCAGGGGTTTTAAACTAGGGTTCACAAATCCTGTTTAGGGAAACTGAAAGTAGTTGGAGAAAATTATATCTTATTTTCACCAATCCCTAACTAAAATTTTTCTTTGGTTACTTAAAATTCTATTCCAAAACGGAATTCATAGACTGCTCCAGACTCCCAAAGAGATCCAGACACAGAAAAAGGATTAAGAACTCCTGATTTAAGGAAAATTAAGCCAATCTTTGACATCCTCTTCCTCCTACCTTTTCCTACACCTCTGACTTCACTTCCTTCCTTTTCTCTACATTCATTTTAAAGGAGCAATTCTATCCCTCCATTCCTGTATGATCCTATTTCCAGCATTTTAATCATTAGTCAAATATTTATTAAGCATCTACTTTTTTGTAATAGGAAGTAATGTGGAGAGGAAAATATACATTTCTATAATGCCTACTATGTGCCAGGCACTTTACAAGTATGATTTGATTTGATTCTCAGGTACATTTTACAGTTGAGGAAACTGAGGCAAACAGAAGTTAAGTCTGAGGCTGGATTAGAATTCGAGTCTCCTGTGCCCTGTCCACTATATTACCTAGGTGCCTCTCTTCAGTTATTACACTAAGTACTATGGACACAAATACAAAAGCCTTATGGTCCCTGCCCTCAACATTCTTCTTAATGTTTTGAGTTATTAAAAACTAGATAAAGATAAGGTATAAGGCTTCAAGTTAGGAAGACTTGGGTCTCACCCTTGACTCTTGCCAGCTATGTGACCCTGGGCAAACGCTATGTTTCAGGCAACTCCATAAGATTAAGTTATAAAAAGCTTGGAATTTGCAATGTCAGAAGGAATTTCCACATGGGAAATCACCCACAATATTTGACCTTTCTGTGCATTTTAAGATTTGAAAAGCATTTATAGACAATATTGAAGTCAGAGAAATGAGGTTCAAATCTCTCCTCTTCTTTCTAGTGGAATAGTCTTTGAGGAAGTAATTTGGGCTTCCTGAATCTCAGTTTCCTCATCTGTTAAATAAGGAAGTTAACATGTTTAACATGGATTACTTGCCATCAAGGGGAGGGGTGGGGGAAAAGGGAGGGAATATTTGGAATATAAGATTTTGCAATGGTCAATGCTGAAAAATTATCCATGCATATGTTTTGAAAATAAAAAGCTTTAATTAAAAAAATAAGGAGATTAAACTATTCTCACAGCTCTAAGCTTATGATACTGTAATTATAAGTCCTTCACAGCAAATTATTAAAGTCATTTGGAATAGCATCAATCATAATACAAAAATACATACACTTCCCTATTTTCTATCTCTTCTTACCCTCTTTTCTCTGTGATTTCAAACATGATTTCATTTAGAGTCAAAATATCCCTGTATGTAAAATCCTTCTATTAATACAATTCTACATCTTTTCTGTATCAGATTACCAGAAAACAGCTTCCTGGAGGTACTTCTTTGTTTGGCCTAAGGGCATCATGTTTGTCAAAAAATTCAACCCAGGTCATCCTAACTCCATTCTAGGAACTCTATTTATTATGTTGAGTTGACTTTAGAATAGTTCATCTTAAGGGGAAAAAAATCCTACGGAGGATTACCTAACCCCAACCTACCATTTCTCTTCTCCAGGTAAGGAACATGCTTTTTCCATAGTGGCTTTCTAGAGATATCACCTATCCTTTGTTCTCTAATGCAGAGAAATCTCTCTAACAGTGACAATTTAGAAGCAAGTAGGGAGCCTATGGGACTGATATATTTGGACCTATGGGCCTTGCTTCATCTCACTGACGGGTGACCATCCCTTCTATCTAGACTTAAAACATCATCTCAGCAAAATGACTATTCTGAGAATACAAATTATAATAACTTTTATCAGATACTATTAAGACCAAATGTACTAAGCTAATGCCAAGTCAGGGATTATTCAAGAATGTTGAATTACAAAAACTAGAGAAGTAGATAAAAGGCCAAAAAAATACAATCACAAACTGGATATATACTGCAGGAGGAAACCATGCTCTTTTGTTCTTTCTGACAATATCACTGTCTGGCTTAACTGTCAGTCATCACCAGATATGACTGAGAAAATATCTTGGCCAATTAAAACTGGCAGCTGCTTGCCTAAGATTGACAGCTCAGCCTGCCAATAACAACTGGCTGAGGAAAACTAAAAGATGCTCTTCTCCTTCCCACTAACCACTCAAGGTAAAAAAGTCCAAGTTACAGTTTGAGGATGCTAAATGGATGCTGCTGCTTATGTTGCTATAAGGTTTAGAGAATGTTTTTCCTTTCCAACAATTCTTCATGTAGCATGTCATTTGATAAAATGGGGAAACGGAGGTACAGAGAAAGTGACTTGCTTGCTTAAGTGACACATTTTATAAATGGCAGAGTCCAGGTCCTCTGACTACAAATCCAGGAAGCTGTCCATTGTACCACTGCCTTACTTAATAAATATTAGAATCTGAATTCCCACCCAGATCTGCTAAGTACCAATTCAACCTTTTTTTTTTCCTGATAGACCATGAATACTACTGAACTGTTGGGCTGCTGCCTACATAGGTCTCATGCATTATATCCTATGATTGATGTGTTGGAGATGATTGACAGCTAGGAACTAGACACCCCCCCCAAATAGGGCAATGTCCTAACATGTTCCACTGTGAATGTGGCCTTAAGCCAAATGTAATTAATGCAGTCTTTGATCACATTGTCCCCAGAGCCTTCTCTGCTTCTGCTCATTGAGATTTCTCCCTTTCCCTTGGATAATAATAAAAATCTCAGCAGCATCACCTCCTTCAGGAAGCCTTCTCTGGTTATTTTTCCTTTGCTGATCAACATAGAGAGCTCTTCTGCAGTTACTGCTGAAGGAATAACTTATTCACAAATAGCAATCCTAAAATAGAATGCCAAAACCCAAAATGTAAATCATTTTACAATTCAGTCTGTCTCTGTCTCTGTCTCTGTCTCTGTCTCTGTCTCTTTCTCTTCTCTTCTCTTCTCTTCTCTTCTCTTCTCTCTCTCTCTCTCTCTCTCTCTCTCTCACACACACACACACACACACATACACACTCACACTCACACTCACACAGAGTGCTTTGGAATGGACACCACCTGGTTAGATGAAATTTAACAAAAAGCCAGGATCAAACAAGATCCCAAACCTCACAATTCCACTAAAAGGCTGTTCTTGAGAAACTTTTCTTTACTGAAAGTGTAGAGAAAGTATAAAATACAACTTTAAAAAAGGTTCATGTTTTATAATATTAACATTTGATCCACTTTTAAACCAGCCAGACAAATAATTAATTCATTGTAAAGAACCTTTGAAAACTAAATTTGAACGTGATTTTGTGCTAACAAAAGTGCAGATTCCATCCACAGTTCAAGGCCATTGTTCTTCTCATAATTGACCATGATCAAGGGGGCTTTGCTGTCTGGTGTATTAGTAGCAAATCATTTCAGTAGACAGTAATCTGCCATCCATCATGGAGATAAAGAAAGGTTCTTTGGCATCCAAAGGAGTTGAAGAATACATCTGATAAATGTATGTGACATTTTGGACAAGGTTCAAAGTCATTTTTTTTTCTGAGTACAGAAACTATCTTGAGAAGGAAGAATTGCCTTCATTCGCTTTCTCCAAATTCCATAAGCAACCATTTATATTTGCATATTCCTATGATTAGTGGCCATTAACAGAAGTTTCTCTTTCAGATTCTCTCCCAAGAATGGCACTTTAGACAGGCAAATTTCTATGCCAAAATTTTCTTTTTCTTTTTTTTAAAGCTCTATAATTAATAGATAGAACATGAATTTACTATTAGTTGTGGCAAAGTTGTAGAGTGGTTACATGGGGTTGCCCCAAACCATAAAGAACGGGAACCAGGACTGAGGTATCTCTTTCCTTAGAATTCAACAGTTTTCACCACTGAAAGCACTAAATCCAACCCTTTTTGCTCAGATAGTCCGACAGATAATTTTCTAAAATACAGTAAAATGGAAAAGCATGGACAAGAGAACCATACACGACAAATAGGAATGAATGAGTTGAAATTCACATTTGTAAAATTAGAGATTGAACTAAAAATTCCTGAGATCCCTGATCTCAGAGATCCTTTCAGCTCTTAATCTGTGATCCTATGATGAATGGAGGAAAAATATCCATATTAATGAGATCACAGACACACTGGAATATTGGAATACTGTGTAACATTCATATTCTGTTACCTTTTCCCTCTATTTTCATTGACATCATTGGGAGGAACATTAAAGATCATTTAATTCAACTCTTTACCCAGTAAATGAATGTAACTAGTGAAGGAATGAACTCTACAACTGCTTTGACAAGTGATTATTCAGCTTCTGCTTTAGATAGTGTCAGAGAATTCACTATCCCTGAGGGGTCCCCATTACATTTCTGGAAAGCATTAATTGTGTGTGTGTGTGTGTGTGTGTGTGTGTGTGTGTGTGTATGTGTTTGAATTAAAATCTGCTTCCCTACAATATTCACCCATCACTACAAATCTACTTTTTGGAGTAACTTGACAGGTCTTTAAATATTTGAAAACAATTCTCTTATTCCTTTCCTCAAATATTATCTTCTGCAAGTTTCTTAGTTCTTTAAATGATGACATAGTCCCAAGTCTTTTCACCATAGCACCCTTCTTTGAATATGGTTTCAAGTATTAAACAGTGTTGTAAATATGCATTTGATTTTTGGACAGCTCCATTTATTGTTGTTTTGCTACTTAGGAAGTACTCCATCATAAGTATACTGAATGCCTATGCAAGATCAGTTTTGTCAACATTCCTTTAGAATGCAGCTCTCAGAATTGAACATCATATTCAAGATGTTATCTGACTAGCATAGAGGGAGAGATTAAGATTCTTTGTTCTGGATACTAGATTTCTACAGTATCAATGTAGCCAAAGATCACATAAGGTTGTTGAGTTTGAGTTGTGTTTTGTTTTTGGTAGACATATCAACCCTGTTGACTCAGTCTTTTTTTTGTATGAAACCTTATCCAGAACAAGTGCAACTGAATTTTTTTCAACCCAACTTTACAATAATCCATTTATTCTTATTGAGTTTTATCTTGGTAGATTTGACTCATCCTTCCAGTCTGTTGATATTTAAGTCAATTCGATGAGCATTATTTAGATACCCACTATTTGTAAAACATTGCTAGACCCACTAAGCTCTATCTCTTAGATGTATGGCATTTGCAAATTTACTAAACATTTTATGTTTTTAAATTGTCAAATGTTATTGTTTCTTTTTCCACAGTTTTCATATCTTCTCTTCCTCTCTACTCAAAGGGTCACTACCCTCATTCAAATCCTAATCACTTTTCACCTGAATAACTGAAAAAAAAAATAGCATCTTAGTTGGTCTCACTGCCACAAGTCTCTGCCCTATGTAATCTGCCCTCCACACAAGTGCTGAAATGATATTCCTAAAGTGCAAAAATTGACTTTTGTGGTTTCAAATGTAATTTCCCATGACTGGCCCCCAAATATTTTTCAACTTTATTATACATTTTTCCTATGCCCTTTGGTTTAGTCAGATTGGCTTCCTTGCTTTTCCTCTCACAAAACTCCATTTTTCCATCTGCATGCTTTTGCAGTGATTGTCTCTTATTTCTGGATGAAACCCTACTCAACTTTCATTCTCTGAGAATTTGGTTTCATGCAGAGCTTCCAGATCATCACCTTCTACACAAAGCTTTTCTTGATTTTCCCAAGCTGCTAGTGCCTTCCCCTTCCAAAATCTGCTTTCTATTTATATTACAGATATTCCACTTATTCATTAGTATGTACATGTCACCTTCAGAGGGAAGTAAGTTCCTGGAGGGCAGGAGCTACATTCTTTTTTGCTTTTGTATCTTTAACACTTAACACAAAACCTATGATGCAGTAAGTCCCTATTTATTGTTGATTGCTTTCAGAAACTGATTAAAAAAAAAAAAGTTCAAGAGACTGACCAAATAACTCTATAGTGAACCGTCATTTTTGTAGGGGAAGAGTATGTCACTGATAAGTTCTGACATAGAAAATGCCTCCCTCTATAAAGTTGGAAAAAATCCTCATTAGGATTATCCCTTCTGAGGGAGGGGTTATAGCCAGCATTTTTTTGGTGGCCTATAGTGCTCTGTAGCTCTCCCAGAAAATTTTCATCCTCATTTTCTGTGCACCAGTTTGCCCTGTTTCTCAGTTCCTGGTCACTGAGGCTCCTGTTAAACAATTTTTAAGCTGCTGACCAATCCGTTTCATTCACACAAAATCTTGTCTCATCTGCCAGGCAGGCCCTTTCAGTTAATTCAGGTGTAAGCAATTAGCAATTAGCACTAGGATGCTAGCTGCTAAACTAGGCCAAATCCCCAGGTTCCTGAAGCAATCACGAGATAGAATCAGCAAACACAGAGTCCCCAGACAAAAATAAATAAAAATTTCTCACTCACTACTTCTGGCTATTACATTTGCCACACTTTAAAGCAAAACTGTTTCAAGGTGGTGAGGGAGGTAAAAGAATTCTTCACTTCTACTAGAAGCAGCATGGAAGGATCCTAGAATAAAAAGGACCTCAGAAGTATAATCCCTACCTGACACATAGATTCTGTGTCACCATATCACTCAAGAGTGGCAGAGAATTCCTGAAGCAGCTCGTTTCATTTTTAGATAGCTCTAACTGGTGAAACATTATCTCTTTGCCAAAATCTACCCTTCTATAATTTCTTCACAATGGAACTATTGGAGACAAAAAGGGAGAAAAGGGAGGGAGGGGAAGACTGGGTGAGTAAGAAGAAAGGAAAAGGGAATAAGGAGATGGACAGAGCAAAAGAATAGGGAAAAGGAACAAATAAAGGGAGGAAGAAGCAGAGGGAGAGAAAGAGAAAAGAAGGAGGAAAAGAAGGATTATATAAGGAAAGAGAGGAAAGGGAGGGAAGGAGTTAGAAGGACAGAGACAAAGAATTCTGACAGAGAGCCCTGAACATTACTGCATAAGAGCTGGAAAGGCAAACAGGGAGAAGTAGTAAGGGAAAAATGAAAATTTTTGTTGTTGTTTTAAGAGAATCAAGTATGTGAATGGCTGTAGTTTGTGTCTCTTTCTAAAGTTATATATATATTCTTTTTAAAAAGATAATTTATTGATGCTTTTTTCCTAATATCTATTTCTACCTAACATATCACCTTTACTCCCACCTCATTGATTAGAAACCTTTCCTTATAATAATGCACACATCTGTATAATATATATATGTATGTAAACACATATGTATACATATCAGGAAAACAAATCAATATACTGACCATGTCTAAAAAATTCATAGATAGCCTTTAACTTTTACTTTAGCTGTTCTCGATTTTTTTTTATCTTGACTCCTTTATACTCTTAAAAATTATGATGGATTCTTAAAACTTTTTATTTAGGTTGTATTTGTTGATATTAACATTTTAAAAAATATTTATTTATTAATCTACTCAAAAATAAAAAGTACATTATTACTAACTCAATATTATAACTGTATTTTAATATAAATATTTTGTGAAAAATAACTATATTTTCCAAAACAAAAAGGAAAATTATAGCATTGTTTTGCATATTTTTACAAATCTCTTTATCATCGGGCTTAATAGAAAATAGCAGTTTCTAGACCCAATCTGTTATGATACACTGTTTTGAAGTGTCTGAAGAAAATCCAGCCTCACACAGATATCTCAGTAAACATTATTAAGCACTTACTATGTGCTAGACACTGTGCTAGATAAAGGGAGGAGTATTTTAATAGACAAATATTATCTTGGTAGTTTTAAGCTTTGATAGGTTAAAACTGCACTAAGACTTTTGGAACACCCTTTGTTATTGTAAAAATAGTTTTGATCTCCCCAACACCCTGAAACATCCTGAAAGGATTTCGGATCACACTTTGAGAACATCCATTCTAGTCCATTACTTCTCTGTCAAGAGGTGGGAGGTATCACAACCATTCGCTGCTTTCAAATTTGTTTTCCTTAATATTGTTGTCATCACCTCATAAATTGTTCTCCTGGTTTTGCTTCTGCATGAGTTTGTACAAGTCTACCCATGTTTCTCTGAAGCCTGAACAGAAAAGTCAAACAGTACATTTTCCATGGTAGAGAAAGGGCTGGGGGAGTGGGGGTGGGCTGTTCAGTGGATATAAAATAGGGGGCTTTTCCAGGTATGGGGATAACAGTAGATAAAAGAGAGAGTGAGAAAAGGATCAGAGCTGAGGATCAGGCTGCTTAGATAAAAACAAGTTGACAGGAAAGCTAAAAGGAGGTAATTTAGGGGATAGTTCTGACAGGATGCTGGTTCGACAAGTCAAAGTGGATAAGCTGGATGTGAGTAAATTTTGGTGGGGAGAGAAGAAAGGAAACTGAGAATGTTGGATTTTGAACTTTTTGGACTTATTAGGAGTTGGAAAGCCAATTGGTAGGATTTGAATTCTCATGGAAAACAAGAAAACTAGGGCTTTCAAAATTCCTTCTGGCATTCCACACTACAGCAATGTTATCCATGCAAACTGTGTCCCTAAGCAAAAATATCAGTAGGAGTCTATTCATTTCAAAACTTTAAGGAATAGGGATTTTATATGCATGAGTATGCTTTCATACAGAGAGAGGCAGCCATGAAATTAAAAGGATCTGGAGTTCACTCTTTTGACACAGAATCAGTGTTCTAAGGAAGTCTCTAAGACTTCATCTTTCAGAGAAGGAAGTTATCAATCTGCTTTAGTAAAGGGAAAGTTCCTTATACCCATGAAAGCGCAGCTCCAGTTCCTATTGGAGAGTTGCTGTGTCTGATTCTTTATCCTTCTAGTAACATGGCAGAGAGTCTCTGAAATAGCTAAGCTAGCCTCCACACAACAGACATACAGACCAAAGCTTCCCAAACTGTGGGTTGTGACTCATATGGGGTCAAATAACTAAATGTGGGGTTCCCCCCAAAATTGACAACAGTAAAAAGTATCAAATATTCTGCCAAGATTTAATTTTTATGTAAAAATAAACAAGCGCACTCATCTCCTTAATATGCAAATTTGCTTTTGTCTTTAATAAATGGTAAAATTATATGTACACTGAAGAATGCCTTAAAATAAATTTCTTTATGATTTATTATCAATAAATATTTGATCTGTATACCTATTTTATATACCCATATATCTGGAGCCATGAAAAACTTCTGAGGTAAAAGGGAGTTGTGAGTGAAAAATATTGAAGAAACCCTAATATAGATCATCACTGGACCCAAACTTAAAGCCTTTTCAACTTGATAAGACCTGTCCTATCAAAAGATGAGGAGGAAGTCATCTTTTATTTTCAAAGGTTTTCACAGGTATATCCCTTCTACAAATGCCTCAGGCTAATAATATACATAGCCCTGACCAGCTACTAGCCTGCTTCTTTTACAGACTTACTCCTTAAAAAAATAGTAAGAATCATCTATTTGCAGGATCCCATATTTTTTAGATGCTTTTCATTTCCATCTATGGCAACAACGGGAGAGAAACTACAAGCTATCCTTTTTCCTTAAAATCACAGTCTAAAGAACAAAACATTAACACACAAATGATCAAAGACATTTTGCCAAATATAGAGATCACAAACTTTTTTTTGCCAAGTTATTGATTTTTATTAGTTTGTTCAGTCTGATGCGATTCGTCCCAAACATTTGTTACCATCGTTTTGACATGAGAGTAGAGAGCAGGAATACATGTGGCAAAGGGTGAGGAAGGAAGCTGTTAGGGATGGGCTTGGAGAAATGAGAAGCCTGTGAATCATTGAACAGTTACCAAAAGGAAGTTTACTTTGCCTTTGTATAGCAAGAATATGCAACAAAGATTCAGTGACACAATTTCTATAGATGCCCCACTTCTGCATATGGAAACCTGTTATTATCACGATGAGGTTGAGTGACTGGTTTTTCAGAAATCCATTAAAGTCAGAGAAGCCCCAACTCCATGTGGGAAGAAGAAAACTGGATCAAGAAAGGCGGAAGCCAATTAGTTACCCAGACACATTTTAGTGTCTAGGAAAAGTAATCCTTGCAGCATCCCTGTTATGGGAGGACCAGGTAACCCTAGTTGACATTAACCCTTTCCTAAGAACAAAAGGACAAAGAGAGGAAGGACAATAAGAGATTGATGAGCAGCCGATGTGAGAAGATATAGTCAGAAAAGACCCAAGTATGAAGAGACTATCATAGCATCTGGAACTTCAGGGAACCATAAAGATCATATAGTTCAACATTTTATCAATAAGGCAACTGAGGCTCAGAGGATTGAGTAATTTTCTGAATTTGGGTCTTCTCATATCCAAACCAGAACTAGAACTCTTAATGGAAATAGTCCATATTTCACATATTTTAAATGGTCTTCACTTACTGTCCCAGGAAGAGGGAAAAGAAGGGAAGCAGGGAGGGATAGAATTTGGAACTCAAAACGGGCAAAAAAATGTTTAAAAATTATCTTAAAATATAATTTGAGATTGGGGCAGCTAGAGTGTGCAGTGGAAAGATCACTGGTCCTGAAGTCAGGAGGACTTGAGTTCAAAACTTGCCTCAAGACACTTAATACTTAATAGCTCTCTGACCCTGGGCAATTGCCTCACCTTCAAAAATGTAATTGGAGAAAAAAATATTTTAAAAAAGAAATAGTCCATATTTGCTTTCAGAGTTCCACAAAACTTTATTCATTGCATAGAATAAAGAGATATAAAGGATCAAACCACAGACATTCTCATATTACTCCAATATGATTCTGCCTTGGGAACAATAGGCTCCATTTGTCTCAAGGAATAAGGGAAGGAGGATGGTGTGGAATAAAAAGGAAGAGAAGAAGACCCAAAGAAGAGAGGAAGAACAAAGTGCTGGGAAATAAAAAAGGAGAAAGAAGAGAAAAAGAGGCAGAGAAAAGAGAGAACTTTATTTTGCACTTCACTGTTTAGGTACGGGTCCTCAAACTTTTTAAATAGGGGACCAGTTCACTGTTCCTCAGATTGTTGGAGGACCAGACTATAGTAAAAACAAAAACTTTGTTTTGAGGACTTTTAAATAAACTCTATAGCCCTGCGTGAGGGGGATAATCATCCTCAGCTGTTGCATCTGGCCCGCGGGCCTTAATTTGAGGATTCCTGGTTTAGGAGGTAGGTAAGCTGACCAGGGAAAATTTGTGGGGAAAAGATGCAAATTTGTGAAAAATAAAAATAAAAATAAAAATAGGATATGGTATATCATTTCATAAAATAATTTTCATTATACCTAATCTCAGACACTATTTGTGTGACCTTGGGCTAGTCATTTAAATTCTATTTGCCTCAGTTGCCTCAGTATATAAGGATAATAATATACCTACCTCCCAGAACTGTTGTGAAGATCAAATGAGGTAACAATTGTAACACACTTAGCACAGAGCTTAAGTGCTATTTAAGAGTTATTATTACTCTTAATATTAGTCGTAGTTGTTAGAAATTTATTAATATTGATATAGATATATATAAAATGACAACCCCTTCCAGTATTTTTGCCAAGAAAACCCTAAATGGGGTCATGAAGAGTTAAACACAACTAAAATGACTCAATAACAACATAAATGCACATATCACTTAAGGAAAGGAGAGTTTGGAAAGAAAAACACAGGTGAAATCAGCCCCTCCAGGGCAGAACAAGGACCAAACCAGTGCTGGCAACCAAAAACACAGCAGCAGCAACACAGGACAAATGTTTTTTAAAAATGTGTTGACTTATGCTGAAAGATCTAAAAACATATTATTTGTAATGTATAAAGACCTGCAAAACACCCAGTATTCCCATTGTGCTGTATTTAATAACATAATAACATGTCCCCAGGCTAGTACCCTCTTTAGGCTCATTGGTTAATATTTGCTATTATTATGTTATCCATTTCCTTCATATGCTATCATTATTCACTAATTATACACATTAGTACAATCCATTTTGATGTGTATTTTCACAGGAACTCCACAGCAGCCTCTTCCTGGGAGGTAAGACATGATGGAATTATTTACCACATGCCCCTTTGTTAGTTTTGCTCAGAAAAATAAAGCTAACAGTTCCCTCAACCTCCTTTCTTCACACCTTAAAATCTCTCCAAATCATCACCTATCTTCTTCCTTCTGATTCCAGAGCCTTTTTTTGTTGCCAGGCCAAGCCTTCCTATTAATGTCCTTGACCCCATTCCCTTCCACCCTACCTGGGACTTTGCTTTATCAATCACGCCCTCTCTCTTCTTCCTTTTCCACTTCACTGTCTTTCATCTCTGTCTCAAGCATGCTACAGTTGTCCATTATCTGAAACAATCACCATTAATTAATCCTTCTCTTGACCCTTCCAGGCCCTTGAGTGGCTATCCCACCTCGTCCTCCCTTTCACTTCAAGATACCTGGAAACGAGCAGTCTCCGCTTGATGGCTCCGATGTCTCACCATGCCTTCTGTCATTCCTCACAAACTGGCTTCCATCCTCACCATTCTACTAGAGTTGCTCTAAGGTTACCTCTTACCGAGTGGCTTTTTCTCAAGCCTTAGCCCATTCTACCTATCTGCTGCAACATTACTGTTGGCTATCTCTATTATGAATTTCTCTTCTAACCCTTCCTTTAATTTCACTTCTTTTTCCCCCCTTTCATGGCTCCCCACCATTCTTTAATGTAGGTATTCTATATTATTATCACCTGTTTCAACTCTCAGAGTAACCTCTTGATTGGTATTCCTGACTAATTACTCACATCTAATCTATTTTCTACAACACTGCTTCATTGCTTAATGCATGGCCGTGATCACATCATTCCTCGTCTGATCAAAAGCTTTCAAATTCTTTTCCTTCCCAAATATCTAACAAATAAAGTCAAAACTCGGTAGCTTGGTTTGTAAAGTCCTTAACCTGACTTCAGCCCCTTTTCCCACCATTTCCCTCTCTGTACTTTATGTTGCCATCCCTTGAAAACAACACACACACACACACACACACACACACACACACACACACACACATTTCTGCATCTTTATTTGTGTAGTCCATTCTACCTGACATCCATCATTCTGTCCATCCTTCAGGACCCCGATCAAATGCTACTTCCTTGAAACCGTGTCTGATGCTATCATGCATCCAGAAGTATCCTTCCTCAATGCAGTACAGTGAAAAGTACACTGGCTCTGGAGTCAAGGGATGCAACTTCAAACCCTCTAGCTCCTGTTAATTACTTGTATTATTTTAGATAAGTCATTAGCATCCCTGGGACTCAGTTTCCCAACTGTAAAAATGAAGGGATTAGACTAAATGGTTCCTGAACTTCCTCTTATAAAATTGGAGAATATACCAAATCCCACTCTCCCTTCTAGATTTTAGAGGCAAGATATCTTTGTATCCTCCTTTTATTCAAGGAAAGTATGTGGGATGGATAGAGTGAATTGAGAGAGCCAGAATTTGAATCCTCTTTTTGCCCACATAATTTTGGCTAAGCTTTTCTCGGAGGACATGGAGTTAGATGATTTCTAAGGTTTCTTCCAACTCCACACTCTAAGACCCTAGTTCAAGAAATGTTTTCTCAACTGTATTGGATTTTATATTTGTAAAGAAAAGATTGTTTTTAATGAACTGCTTTTTAAGCAAATATGGTCAATGAACAAATTTCATCCCACTTCTGTCAGAAATTTTTTTGCTGCCTTTTTGCTGATGTACATGAGCTCAAAAATTTTATTCCTGCAAAAATATTCCCAACTCTATGTCTGAGTAGAACAAAACATTTCCCAAGAAGTTTCGTCAGAAGAGTCCCATCCCCCCTCAAATCAAGACCTCCCAGAAAGGGCTCCACACACTGTCGGAAGGGTCTCGCACAGCGGCTGCCTTGCCTGCTCGTGGCTGTGAGTCAGCGACAGAGTGTTCCCATCAGCTCTGGCTCCAAGGGAAGGTTGACAGGAATGCTAATTAACAGCCAGTTCATTCAGGCTCTCCTAAAGCCCAAGAACAGAAAGACCCACCTTTCTGCTGCAGCCACAGAACCTCTCTCTAATTAAGAACATGATCCACACGCTCTTGTGGCACTGGACATTCTTGTATCCCTGACATCATAATTCATGTTTGCAAAATAATAATAATAAGGGTTATATTGATATAGGCAGTCAGGTGGTCTTTGGAAAGAGTGCTGGGCTTGGATCAGACAAGATCTGATTTCAAAAACCACCTCAAACACCAGCTCTATGATCCTGAGCAAGTCATGAAATATCTCTAGGACTCAATGTCATTATCTGAAAAATGAAATGTTATAGCATTCTCACTCTTTGTTGTTTGCTTGCATTTTGTTTTCTTTTGCAGTTTTTTTCTTCCTTCTTGATCTGATTTTTCTTGTGCAGCAAAATAACTGTAGAAATATGTATACATATATTGGATCTAACATATATTTTAACATAGTTAATGTATTGGACTACCTGTGAGCTGGGGGGAAGAAGGGCAAAATTTGGAACAAAAAGTTTTGCAAGGGTCAATGTTGAAAAATTACCCTTGCATATATTTTCTAAATATAAAGCTTTAATTAATAAAAAAAAGAAAAATGAAATGTTAGACTCTCTGACCACCTCCAATGGAAAGAAAATCCCAAGAAGGAGCTATCTCCCCTCCCCTTTTTTTTGTATCTCTAGCACTTTGTGAAGTGAGCAAACAACAAAAAAATTGTTGCCTTATTAGACTTGACTTATGAGGTCCCTTCCAGCTCTAAATGGATGACATATGATTGTACAGGTTTGCAAAAAGCTTTATAAATATGATCTCATCTGATCCTCACAACAACCCTGTCAAATAGGTGTTATTATAATCTGTTTTACAGCTAAGAAAACTGATTATCTTAAATGAGTTGGGTTATATGTGATAAGCATTGGAAGCAAGATTTGAACCCAGTTTTTCTTGACACTAATGTCATTACTCCATCTACTCCATGCTGGATCACAATATAATATAATCCAGGTCCATTTTTGACAAGGGACTAATTGCCAGGAAACTGAAAAGGACTTTGTATTGAATTATATCCAAAACAGAACCAAGACAAAAGTCCTGAAACACGTGTAGCTTGGGGCTCAAACCAATGAGAAAATGTAATTGAATGCTGAGAGTATATTTGTCACCACTCCAGAAGGCCCAAAGCCTCATTATTCTCCTCCATGAATATTTTAAGCAAAAACTCTATTATTATAGAAAAATATGACATGGAGAGTGGAGAGCCCATGAAGGAAGGCATGAAGAGGTTTGGCTTTTCTCCCTCAATTGGCAGTGACATTTCTAACCAGATCCAACGTCAACTAAATCAGTATCAGAATAGTGTGAAAATCTAGGGCTTCCTGAGAGGCGAGAAAGATATATTCCACATGTACCTCATTTTATTAGCCTTCTCTGCAAAGCTGGCTGATGGCAGGTAATGCCTCTTAGCAGCGGCTTAAAAATGGATTTCTATAAAACAGTCAGAGCAGATTTGAGTCAACAGATTTCTCTCTGGTCTGGTGGCTTTGGTGGTTTTGTTCTCTCATAAATGTATTTAAAACACTTTATCATCCTTTCTTTGCTTTGTTAATTTCTAAACTGTTTCTGAGTTAAGATGAAATTTAGTGGGAGGAGGGAAGGAGAGACAGAGAGAGACAGAGATAGAGAGACAGAGACAGAGATAGAGAGATAGATTGAGACAAAGACAGAAGAGATAGAGTTACAGAAACAGAGACACAGAGCAAGAGGCACAAATTCAGAGAGAAACAGAAACAGAGACCCACACAAATAGAGACAGAGATACACAGAGACAAACAGAAACAGAGACAGCGATAGACAAGACACCGAGAGAGAAGACACGGAGAGAGACAGACACAGACAGATGAGAGATAGTGACAGAGACAAAGTTAGAAATAGAGGAACAGAGAGAGAGATATACAGAGAAAAGACATAGATACAAAGACATAAAAAGAGACTGTATCAAGTAGAAGAGTCCTGAATTTGGAATCTGAAATACCTGGATTCAAAACCTAGATCTTTCTTCTATTAACTAGCTATATGTCTTTAGGCAAGTCATTTGATTTCTCTTTCCATAGATTGTAAAATGAAAATTGGAATTCATAATTCTTGTATTACTTACCTTGAAAGGTTTTGTATAGACAAAAGGAAATAGTATATGTGGAAGCATTTTGTAAAGTAAGGTTAAAACATCAAGGTTACTATAGTTCCCTACTTTTCTAGGCTGTCTTATTCTATATTCTATTTCCTAATTCTTGAAGTTATTAGTGTTCTTCCCTATTGTTCCTAAATTAATTTGTATTTATATATTTGATATATATACTTATCTGTGTACTGAGGGGCACACTGGTAACTATTTAACAACTGACTCTGGGGGACAGTGTATGTATGCACAACACACTTTTAAGTTTAATTGGAATTATTTACATTTTCCCATCATTTTCCATCAACAGAACAATAAATCAAGCCCTGGTTTGTAGTGTTGATTATTTCTGAGATGAAAAGATTCACACTAACAAGTTAACCATCTTATTTCCTCACCCCTCTGTGTACATGATGTTTCCATTCCCAGTTCCTTGAGGACAGGACCGCTTCATTTTTCTCTATGGAAACTCAGCACTGTGCATGGTGCCTGGAACATTGTAGGCTCTTAATGCTAATTTGATTGAATTGATGTATTTCTTGCCTGACCTGTGAAGTAACTTGGAATAATAGAAAGAGCAATGATTTGGCTTTTGGAGAGTCTCAGTTCTCTGTGCAATATGATGCAAGTCACTTATTCACTTCATTGTTCATACAGAGAATGGAGTAAACAGTTATGATTCTAAATCTACTGCATGATCCTATGAATGGAATGTAACGGAATTCTAGCCTATTCCTCTTTTTATTATTTGTTCTTTTTATATTTGATATTTTATTTTCCCCAGTTGCCTATAAAAACCATTTTTAACATTCATTTTTAAAACTTTGAGTTCCAGATTCTCTCTTCCTTCCCTCCCCAAGTTCCCTCTTTGAGAACACAAGCAATTCAATATATATATATAGCCTATCCCTCTTAGGCCTACCAGTTTCTACCTTTTGACCAGTGGGGTCTCTATAAGGGAATTCCAGCAGATTTGTTTCAGCCCCATCCTTCTTGAGATTCCCTAGTGTATGTTCATCTATCCAAGGTAACTCAGATTCAGTCAATATTAAGAAGGGATAATGAACTCTCAAGAGGCAACAAGTTGGATGGCACCATATGGAAGGAAGGAGCAAAGTTTGGATAAAAAATGTATGCCATGGAACTGTGGGGAGAGTTTAAACTTTTATATTTTCTTAGATTTAATCAAACTGATAGGAGGAAAATGAAAAACGGTGGGTTTTAAGGGTCCAGAGAGATCAGAAGCTTAATATAAAAATTCAAAGAAGTAGAAAATGTCATAAGCCTAAGAAATAAAATACTGAGGGAACATAGCATAAAGCAAGACAACTCTTTATCACTTCAGAAGTCTGGGATTCAAAAATGAAATCAAAATATGGCATCAACAATAAGCAAACCTAAGTATAGGAAATCATAGGAAAACTTGTCACAGGCTCTTCTTAACTTGCATTTGCCTCCTTTCTCTAAATTATAGGAAAAAATTATGCGTATGTTCCTCCATTCCCCACACTTAGATAATCTGCCACCTGGAGAGAATGGGCAGCCATTCCTAAGGACAAAGCTTCCTTATAAGTCCCTCTGCTGTCCCCCAAATAACCACTTACAGGAGAGGAAAAATCACTGCGGCTTCTCCTTCGGACAATAGCCCCAAACTTCACTCCTTAATCCTGGAAAAGGAAATTTCTAGCCTTGTTCTTGCAAATTAAATCTCTCATGATGTGAATGTCAGCATCAGAATATGGAAGTACAGAAGTGGGGAAAGATTTAAAGGTTATCTTTTCTTTCGTTTTTTAAGATGCTGCTTTTTGATGGGCAAGAATGGGGATAACTGGAAGGGAGAAAGCTTGACTCTTAATTTCTTCACCTACACTAATATTACGCTGTCACACAGCTGAGAGGCAACAGTGTGGAGAAAGTGGAACTGCCCAATACTGCAGATCTAAAGCAACACACTGTGACTATTTTTAGGATGGGAAATAAAGTAGTCTGTGCTCAGCTTAGAAATTAGAGAGGTTGCATGTCTGGTTTTTGAAATTGGGTTGCCACATCTCTGGGCGTGGGCTATTTAGTCTTACATAGAAAGCCTCTATGTAGAGAGAGCAAAACCATCTACCCTCTCAGTATCCTCGGACAACTTTACAAGATTTTAAGTCCTATAAGAGCTACAGAGCTGGGAGGGAAGAGAAAATTTCCTTATCAGGGGCCTCATACTAATGAAGACACAGGAATTTTAAAAAATCCTTTTTCCCCCTTTCTTGGGAATAGAGGATAGAATCCTGGAGCTGTACACAGAGTTGAATTCAAAGCTTGTCTCTGATACTTGTATTACAATGAGCAAAGAGTTTTATCTTTCTCAGTTTCCACTTAGAGGATGCCCCAATGAAGGGAAAAAAATCCACACTAAAAAAATCATGTCTTGAAATTCTGTCTTCCCAAAGGGCTATTCCCAAGTAATCATTTTTAGAACTGGCATTAATTATGACAAAGCTTTCAAATACTGTTATATTGGATTGATGAAATTGTAGATTTTTCCCTTTAAATGTTATAGAGAGTAATG
The DNA here is from genome assembly GCF_016432865.1 of Antechinus flavipes. Classification (NCBI taxonomy): domain Eukaryota; kingdom Metazoa; phylum Chordata; class Mammalia; order Dasyuromorphia; family Dasyuridae; genus Antechinus; species Antechinus flavipes. The sequence continues at coordinate 58,686,845 of NC_067402.1, read as the reverse complement.
GATCAAAAAATCCATATGGACATATAAAAACATGATTGGGACGTTAGCCACTTGTCATATGGGAGTAGATCTGAGGTCTTAAGGAGGCTAGTCACTCAGAGAGGCAAGGCTTCTCTTGCACCTCTCAAAAGGAACTGACCACTGAGGCTGGGAGGCTTCCACTTTGCATGCTGGCTGATCCAACCCTAAAAATAGATGGGCACCATTCTGCCCTCCCCAATATGGCAACAGGTGCCCAGAGCCGAGTCTCTACAAAATGCATCTGCAGACATCCGCTGTAGCTGGAGCTCTGCCCATAATCTTTTCGTTATTCCCCATCTCCCCCAAAGTGGGAGTGGATAAGTAGATTTTGTGATAGATATAAAATCCCAAAATATTATTTTGTCTCTGAGATGATTGTCTTCAAAGGATTAACAAATGCCAAGGATTTATTTGCCCCTAGGGAAACGCTTTAGATGGAGAGAGAAATTGAATGATTATGTTATCTTCAAACACTGGATCTTGACATGGGTATGTTAAGAAAGATTTTGAAACAGGAGTAAATGAGAAACTGCTTTTAACAGTCTTCTCGAAGGTTTGCCCCAGTCCCCTGGACTTATGGGTTCGATCCAAGCTCTGTAATTCAGAATAGAAGATGCTGACGTTTAATAAGTGCTTCGCACTTTTGTTCTTCGAGTCACCTCCAACGTACTCCTTTCACACCACAGAGCCAATCTTTCTGCACTGTAGGACCTGTGTTTTATTCCAAGATGGGATGTCAGAGACTGGTTCACAAAAGTTACCTTTAAAAAAATTTAAGAATAAATTTATTTATGTCTGGTTTTTATGTCATTGTCATTTCTGGATATAAACCGCATCACAATTTCACATTCTGCTTTTTAACAATAAAGTCGGACAAGTAAAATTCAGTAAGTGGAAATAACACATATGGTGGTGACCAGTGGAAACTGCCACAGCTTTCCCACTTCTTTGCCAGAAAGAGGGAAGTATGTTTTATTGTAAGAATTCACATTTTTTGTTTCCTATATCCCTTAATTTTCAATAAACTTTCCTGGAACCTTTGCTCCATATGAAATTTGAAACAAATTTTAAAATTTACTATACCCACAGATGATAAATGAAATAATTGGATGATTAATGTTTAAAAATTAGTCAATTATTAATTAGATTGATTTTATGTAAAGAAATTGATTTTACATAAAGAAAAAAAAAAAACAGCCCTTGACAAGCTTCTGGATTATGCATACCCCAGTATAGAAACCCTTGTTTTATTGTCTCTTCTCTGGAACTTATTCAGAGTTTGCCTTTTATTTGGTGTTCCTTTACAATATAATTGTAGCTAGTATGTATATTGTGTAGGTTCCATTAATTTCATTATGTATCATTTAATACTTGGTTTTCTGTTTTTCTGAATTCCTTCTATGTCATTTTCTTAATTAACTAATGGACAAGTATTTATTAAGCACCTACTATATGCCAGACAATGTGCGAGTCCTGGAGATGTAAGTAAAAAAGAAAGAATTGTTCCATACTTGGGAGGACATTACTTTCTAAGCGGGAGGTGGGAGAATCATACATAGGGACACATGTTGAGGAGAAGTCCATTAGCAACTGGGAGTAGCAGTCAGTTGATCAACAAGTTTTTATTAAATACTTACTATGTACCAGGTGAGCAGCCAAGTGGATCAATGGAGAAAGTGCTGAGTTTAGACTCAGAAAGACTCATCTTCATGAGTTCAAATGCAGTCTCAGGCACTTGCTAGTTGTGTGATTCTGGGCAGGTCATTCATTTGCCAAAATTCCTCATCTGTAAAATGAGTTGGAGAAGGAAGTGGCAGAGCACTGCCAAGAAAACCTCAAATAGAGTCACAAATAATCAGACATTTTGAAAACAACCAAATGAGAGATCTGTCAGACACTGGGTAAAGCATTTAGGAGAAAAAAGGCCAAATGAATCCCAAAGAGATTTGAAAAAGAAAAGAAAAAGAACTTTTATTTATATATATACATATCAGCTCTTTTCTCAGGGAAAAGATTGGAAATTAAAGGGATGCTCATTACTTGATGAATGGCTGATTAAATTGTGGTATATGTAATTATGAAGGAATATTATCATTCTATAAGAAATAATAAACAGGATGCTCTCAAAAAAACCTGGAAAATCCTCTATGAGCTCAAGCAAAGTGAAATGTACTGTCTACATAGTAAAAGCAAAGTTGTAGGATGATCAACTGTGAATGACTTTGCTGTTTGTTCTCCACAATATAATGATCCAAGGTTATTCCGAAGGACCTATGATGAAAAATGCTATCCATACCCAGAGAAAGAACTGATTGGGTCTCTGAAGCATACTTTTTAAAAACTTTTTTTTTCTTGAGGGTTTTTTGGGGGAGGAATCTATGTTTTCTTTTGCAACATAACTTTTATGGAAATGTTTTGCACAACTTCATATGGGCCTTCTCAAGGGGTTGAGAAGGAAGGAGGAAAAATCTGGAACTCAAAATTTTAAAAACAAATGTAAAACAATGGTTTTATATATAACTGAAGAAAACAGAAATAAAAAATATTGAGGAAAATGTCAAAACACAGTCTCTGCTCTGAAACAGTTTATTTTCTAAGAAGAGAGACAAAAATCTAAATGACTAAGTACCTACAAGATGGATACAGTATAAATGGAACATAATCTTAGAGAGAAGGAACTAACAGTGGAGTAGGGGAGTAAATACTGAAAAAAAAAACTCTTGGAGAAGGTGGGATTTGAGTTGAGTCATGAAAAAAGTCAGGGAAACCAAGAGGTAGAATGAAGAAGAAAGATCATCACTCCAGGCATGGGAAAAATCTGGAGATGGAGTCTTTGTTTTAGGAACAGTAAATAGGCTTGGTTATAGAGTGTACTTCAGACAATAAGAAGATGGAAAGGTAGGAAGGGATCAGGTCATAAAAGGCTTTAAGTACCGAAAATATTTATATTTGATCGAGAAAATAGAAAGACATTGGAGGTTATTGAATGGGGGTGGTATGTATTTTAGGAAGATCACTTTGACAACTGAATATAGTGTGGATTAGAGTGGGGAAAGACTTAAAGCAGGGAGATCCATTGGAAGACTATTTTATTTCCTTAACAATCATGATATCTTAACATATATTTATATACATATAAAACAACTATATGATATTAACTTTATACATTTAGATAACTGGAAAGATGGTGGTGGTTGACAATAATAGGAAAGACTGAAAGAAGGGAGGATTTGGGGAAAAGAAAATGAGTTCTATTTTGGATATGTTGAGTTTCCAATACCTATAGGACATCATTCAATTCAAATGTCCAAGAGAGATTTGGTTATGTTGGATTGTAGTTTAGGGGAGAGATTAAGAATGGTTATATAGATCTAGGAATCATCTGTAGAGAGATGATAGTTGAATCCATAGGAACTGAAAAAATCACTAAGTGAGATAATATACAAAGAAAAAAAGGATCTAGGTCACAGCCTTGGAGGACACATGGGGAGTGAGCATGACATAGATCAAAGGGGACTGAGAAGGATTCCCTTTGGCAAGCCAGGCAAGAACATTGTTAGGAAAACTTAGCAGGGAGAGGATCTGGGGAGAAGAGATCAATCAGCAGAATCAAAGGTTTTAGAGAGGTCAAGGATGGGGATTGAGAAAAGACCATTAGATTTGGAATTAAAGAGATCTTTAGCAATTAAGGAGTTTGGGTTGAGTAATAAGATTGGATTGCATGGGGTTTAGAAGTGAGTTAGCAGATAAAAAAGAAAGGGACTTAGCAAAGTTGGATTTTCAGAGGATATCTCAGAATGGATGTCCTGTTAGCTAAAAAAGAAAGGAGATTATAGGATAATAGTTAGTAGGGATGGTAAGATCAAATGAAGGGTTTTTGTTTTGTTTTGAACTGCTGCATTTTTTTTTCAGGATGAAGGAGTCATATTTACAAGCAGCTAGGAAGGAACTAGTAAACAGACAAAATTTTGGGAGAGAGAATGGGAATTAAAGTGGGGCAATTCACTTTACCAAAAATGAAGGGTGGCCTTATTTTCAGAGACTGGGTAAATGAAATTGTTCAGGATGATATAAAGGGATTTTTAGATGAGGACGGAAATGTTCACAATGTACACCTTTATCTCAGTAAAGTAAGAAGGAATGTCTTTAGATGAGGAGAAAGGTAAATATGGGAGATTTAAGGAAAGAAGAGTAGGTTTGGGGAAAAAAAATTTGCAAATGAGATAAGGAATTTATTAGGGAAGAATAAAAGGATTGTTTTGCTGCTGGTGAAGTTAGATAAGGTGAATTTGCAGTATAAAGTTGTACAGTTACATGGTATAGTTCATAAGTTCCAGGCCCGGAGTCTAGGAAGCTCAAGTTCAAATCTAGTTTCAAATACTTGCTAGGACATGGCTGCAGTTTCCTCATCTGTAAAATAGAGATAATAATAGCACCTATTTGCCAAGGTTGTTGTGAAGATCAAGTGAGATAATAATTGTAAATCATGGAGCACAGAGTAGCTGTTATATGTTAGCTATTATTGTTATTATTATATTACTTCCTCTGGTTTTCTTCAGATGGATGATAGAAGTAACCTACAGCTGGTGTTTGTCAAGGGATGAGAATGAATAGAACAAGAGACTGAGGGATTCAAGAGTAAAAATGTAGAACTGAACTGGCTAAACATAATATCAAGACTGAAGAAAAAAAAAAATTGAAGTCAGAGCCTGAGAAAGTACTTGGGGGTAGAAGGACTGGAGTTTTTGAAGATGAAGAATGACTCTCCCCTGTGCAAACAGGGGGAGACAGAGTGATAGAAGTTATGATCAGATAAAAAATGTCCATCTTTAATTAGGTGAGTATGACATCTATTTAAGAACAATGGCTAATTCCAGTGTGTGACCATCCTTTTGTGTAGATAAATTAGAGTGAAGTCGCGGAGAGTAAAGACTTGGGAGCTTGGGGAGCATTAGAGCAAGGAGTTAGGGAAGAGAGAAAGAGAATGAGTCAGCTGTTAAACTCTTTGAAATAGAAGAGAGAATGATCTGGGGAGAAGATATATGACATCTACCATAATGTAGATTGAGTGAAAGATTTTTATAGTGTGAACTTCAAAGGAGGAAGGGTTATTGGGTGATGGTGATAAGAAAGGAGTCTAGAAGTAATAACAGGAAGAAAAAAATAGTCTCTTTTATGAGTAGTGTATTGAAGAGTAAGGGTGAAAGTATGTATATTATATACATTAGGGATGTAATTTCATCAAGGGGAGAATAAGATCTGAATGCAAATAGATGGAAGGAATGTGAGAAAAAGAACTATCAGACAAAAAGAAGTTTGTTTACTATGGAATAAGAATTCCAGAGAGCACCGTGTAAAGGGTTGTTGGAGTTGGAGTGGGAAATTAGTTCACAATAATATTACATTCATTTACCTTATTTTATTTATATAACACATTTATATATTTGTCCAGTCCTGTCCCTAGTTGAGGGACCCAGATATATTTTTCCCTTGTATTCTTTTCACCTCCAAAACTTTATTAAGTTTGGAAAGCAATGATTTATGCATTTCATGACAGAAGGCACTTGTTCTACTGCTCTGTCCCGTCAACATTGGTTCTTGAAGCCAGGTTCTATGCCTTCCTTCTCTATCTCCTGCCCAGCATCTGTGATTTGATCAACAGTAATGTTAGCTATGACTGGTCACAGGTCACATGTTGAATAGCACATTTACACTTTTTTTGACCACCAAAATCCTTCCTTTCCTGGTTACTTAAAAAAAAAAAATTAAAAACCCTCTTCTTACATAATGGCTATCAACACATGGATCTGATGAACTCAGAAAAATGGCTTCAACATTGCAGGCCAAAGGTCACACCTGTAAGCCTTCCATCCTGCTGACAGTGACGCTGCATTATGATAGACTTGTTTGTCTTTTTATTCTGACTTACTAAAGCATTTAAAATACTTTCCTTTTATTTCTAGTAAACTGAGTTTTATGTCATTTCAAATAGGTTATCTGGTAGCTAATGTCAAATGAAATTAACGCCATCCACCCATCACAGACATATATAAAAATTTCATCTTTGATACTAATTACATTATATTGCCTAGAAATAAGGGGCATTATAGCGGAAGGACACATGGATATTTTAGTAAAAAAAAAAATACCCCCCAAAATATCGCGGCCTAGTAGATAGAGCGCCAGACTCGACATCAGGAAGCTCTCAGTTCAGATCTTACCTTTGGCAATTTTCTGGGTGATTATGTACAAATCTGGGTTTCCACCTCTATAAAATGAGGGGAATAATGCCCCCGACTTCACAGGGCTGCGGGGAGCACCATATTAAGCATGTTCGTGCATCCCCAGAGAACTTGTCATTTTTATAGCGCCTGCATTCACATCCAAGCGGACTCAAACACAAAGGTGAGGACTCTAGCAGCCTTCCCGCCCAGGTTCAGCTCGTTCCCCGGTCGGGACTGTGGGGCCTGAATCGCAGAGACCTCAGAGTCAGTTCGCTTAAAGGGAAAGCCTGCGGGAGAAGGCGGGCGGAGGCCCCGCCATGGGGGAAGAATGGCTTTGTCGAAAGCAATCTGCCGAGCGCCTGAAAGGGCGGTATTGGGCCCGAAGGGCCACGTCCCCTCCTCCATCCTCAGGCGCGGAATGCCGGGGCTGCGGGCGTCCGGGACGCTCACAGCCCAGGGCGGCGGGGGCCCCGAGCCTGCGGAGGGGGCACCGAGCCTCCGAAGGGACGGGGAAAGGGCAAGAGAACGTGTCAGCAGGCGGCCCAGGAACGGAAAAGCCTTTTCGGAGCGCCGCGCTCTCGGGCCGTTCGTCTTCGCGTTGAGGCCCTTAGCGGCGTCATTGGAGAGGCGATGGGGCGGAACCGGCGGGGCCGCGGGCCGGGGTCCGGAGGCCAGGATCCCTCAGCCCCGACCTTACAGCTACGTCACCGGCCGGCTCAGCCCGGCACGCGGAGAGCCGGCCCGAGGAGAGCCCGCGGCAGCGCCCGGCAACCCGGGGTCTACGGAGGCCGCTGGAACCGGAAAGGGGATTCTAGGAAGAGAGGCCGAGAGACGGAGACGGAGACGGAGAATCTAGAAGGGGAGAGAGAAAGAAAGAGAGAGAAAGGGAGGGAGAGAGACAGAGACAGAGACAGAGAAGCTAGAAGGGGAGAGACAAAGAAAAAGAGAGAAAGGGAGGGAGGGAGAGAGAGAGAGACAAAGACAGGCAGGGAGAGGGACAGAATCTAGAAGAAGAAGGGGACAAAGGAGAGACACACAGAGAGAGATAGAGAGAGAGACAGACATACGGAGACACATAGAAAGAGAACTGTTGGGGTTGTTAGTTTTAAGGTACTATAAGTGTCACTAAAGACTCCCACCAATTTTTTTTTTTTTTAAAGAGTCCAACCCTCCATTTCCTCATTTGTAAAATGGGAATAATAATATTTGTATTATTTAGTGCCTAGGATTATTTTGAGGCACAAATGATATAATAAATATAAAGCCTTTTACAAACTTCAAACAATTTAAATGCCAGTTCTTATTATCACTATGCTAGGAATTCATTCTTTCATTCAGCAAATATTTGTTAAGCAACTGTAACCTCCTTCATTAAAATGCCTCATCCTGGCATGGAGACGCCTCTGGGTTTTCAAAAACCCTGGATGCAGAAAGTGAGTTGTAACAGGTCTCACCAAAATGAAAAGGTTTCAAATGTGGGCTTGGAGGTAGTTTTGGTGACTTTTTTCTGACCTATAATAATAATAACAACAACAATAATAACAATTACTCATCAATGATTTAAACAAATGACCGTGTTTCTGGGTTCCTCCAGATCCTATTAAGCTTTCCTTTGTCTAGTATTCTCCTATTTTGTCATCCCCCCTGTAGATGATAAGCTGAATCTTGAAGGAGGTAATAACAATAGCTAACATTTTTACCATTCTTAGAGGTTTGCAGAAAACTTTACAGACATTATCTCTTGATTCTTCTAACTACCCTGTGAGATAGATGCTATTTTGGCACTATTACAATTCCCATTTTACAGATGAGCAAGCTGAGACCCAGTATCTCCCCATTCTCCTAGCCAATAAATAGCTGAAACAGGATTTGAATCCAGATGCAGAGGAGTTCAGCTCCAGGCCTTAGCCATCAAGTGAAATTTGTTCCTCATAATACTCACAAAGACCATCTGGAGTAAATGCAGACAAAGCATTTTTCAGTGCACTGAGATAGTCTCTGCCTTCAAAGAGCTGGTGAGGGAGATAAGACATACACATAAATAAATATAATTCATCAGGAAAGAAAGCTCACTTCTGGCTGGGGCAGAAGTTTCGTGAAGGCACCTTCATTGATCTTGAATACTGAGGAGGTAAAGAAGGAGAAGAAGGACATCCCAGGTAAACAAAGTAAAGGAAATGGATAGGAAACTCAAGGTGATTCTGTGAAAAATGCAAATGAAACAAAATTCATTTTAAAAATGGTCAGAAAGGCAAAGAGACTTAGAACATGAAAGGAATCCCTTCCACTAGAGACACAAGTTAGTAAAGGCCATGGAACCAATCATTTTCAGAAGAATCGAGAGCATTGATCTAAAGACAGACTCCATAGAAGAAAACTACCCTTAAGGAGATTGTAGGAAAATGTCAGAAAGTGAAGACTGGTGGGCATCCAGTCACAGAAGGCATGAAAAGTCACACCCAAGGAAATGATCATTTATCAAAACCTGTAAAATCGCAAAATTAAATGAGTCAAATCTATCCATGACATTCCCAATATGTTGAAGCAATCAATTTCCTTTCTTAAAAACAGTATCTACACAACCATTTCTAATCTCCTGGAATACCCATTTCTTTTTCAGTGTCGTTATTCAAGTCTTCTTGGGGGTTTCTGGCTTTGTTTCTTTCCAGGGTTTTTGTTGGTCGATATGAAAATGAGATACAGCTAAGTGGTGAGGGAGGTCAGGTGGACCCTGAGTTTAAATCTGGCCTTGGGCACTTCTTAGCTATGTGATTCTAGGAAAATCAGTTAACCCTGTTTGCTCAATTTCCTCATCTGTAAAATGAGCTGGAGAAATAAATGGAAAAATTCTCCAGTATCTTTGCCAAGAAAACCATCCAAATGCAATCATGAAGAATTTGTGACAACTAATTGACAAAACAACAGTAGAAAATGAAGGCGTATTTCTAAACTAGAGAAGTTGATTGAGTTCTTTTATGCATTTTTTAAACTGAGCTACACAATACAATCATTGCAATCGGAGCAAAACAATTCAGATCTGACTATGTCATTCTTCTGCTAGAGGAACTTCATTGATTCTGGACTTATACACTTAACTAGGCTGTGTGAACCTGGGCAAGTCATTTAATTCTGCTTGCCTCAGTTTCCCAATCTGTAAAAATAACATCTACCTCTCGGGGTTATTGTGTAGATCAAATGAAATAATATTTGTAAAACATTTAGCAAAGTGCTTTGCACAGACAACATTTTATAAATGTTTGTTATTATTATCATTTTTATACTTTTTATTGCCTCCTCTGTTTAACATTTAGAGCTCTTTACAATTGGTCTTCAACATCTTTTTTTAATCTTATTATACATTGTTCCTGGTCTGCCTCATGTTCTCTATGTTCCAATCAAACCATCCATCCCATTTACTTTCCCCTTACCCCATAGTCCACCTCCCACCTCTATATAGTTTTTCAGAGATACCTCCCACTATGACTGGAATGCTCTAACTTCTCAACTCTGGCTCTTGAGAGTCAGCTCCCTTCAAAAGCTCTGCTCAAGTTCCATTTCCTTCAAGAGGCCTTTGATGATTCCCACCCTAAATTATTAGCAATTGTCTTTGCCAATTTTTATTTTACATACATCCTGAGTTTATCTCTAAGCAAGGTAATCCTCAAGTAGAATGGTAAGCTCCATGAGGACAGGAACGTCACACTTTTGCACTGGTATTCCTAGCATCTAAAAGAATACCTGGCATATAGAAGGCACTTCTAAAAATGTTGATGGATGGATTGTAATCAATTACTCTAATTTCAAGTAAATTATTAATACAATGATAGAAATATAAGACTAGAGAAGATGCAAGATGGAAGTGGTATTGTGTTAACATTTAATTCTATTTCTTGCTTTTTAGTGAAGAAATCATTTATTTATTTTTGGTGAGACAATTGCCCAGCGTCACATAGCTAGTAAGTGTTAAGTATCTGAGTTTGGATTTGAACTCAGGTCCATCCTGACTTCAGGGCTAGTGCTCTATCCATTGCACCATCTAGCATTTCTCTCCTTCCTTCCTTTCTTTCTCCCCTCCCTTTCCTTTTTTTTCCATTAAAGCTTTTTATTTTCAAAACATATGCATGGATAATTTTCAACATTCACCCTTGCAAAATGTTGTGTTCCAAATTTTTCCCTCCCTTCTTCCCACCCCCTTTCCTAGACAGCAAGTAATCCAATTAACATGTGCAATTCTTCTAGGCATACTTTGTACAATTATCATACTGCACAAGAAAAATCATATCAAAAAGGAAAAAAATGAGAAAAAATAAAATGCAAGCAAACAACAACAAAAAGAGTATGTTGTGCTATGTTATGATCTCCACAGCCCTCTCTATGGATGCAGATGGTTTTTTCCATCACAAGTCTATTGGAACTGGCTTGAATCATCTCATTATTGAAAAGAGTCACTTCCATCAGAACTGATCATCACATAATCTTCTTGTTGCCGTGTACAGTGTGCTCTTGATTTTACTCATTTCATTTAGCATCAGTTCCTGTAGGTCTCTCAAGACCTCTCTGAAATCATCCTGCTGATTGGTTCTTACAGAACAATAATATTGTATAACATTCATATACCATAATTTATTTAGCCATTCTCCAATTGATGGGCATCCCCTCAGTTTCCAGTTTCTTGTCACTACAAAAAAGGCTGTCACAAACATTTTTATAAATGTGGGTCCTTTCCTTTAATTAATAGTCAAAAGATATTAACAGGCAATTCTCAAGGGAAAAAAATTCAAGCATTCAAGAACCATATGAAGAAAATGCTCCAAATCGGAGAAATTCACATTAAAATCATTATAAATTTCTACCTCAAGTGCCATCACATTGATGAAGATGACAAAAAAGGAAAATGACAAAAAAAGGAAAAGGGAGGCCATGAAAAGATAGACATACAAGTAGGGTATCAGTGAAGCTTATTGGTCTAGCAAGAGACAGACAAGTAAGATAGCTTTGAAACTGTGGAATTTATTATATAATTTTGAAGAGAGATGTAAGCTATTCATAATAAAGATGAGGATCTTTATATGCAATCCTCTTTTTTTCTGTTCTTCATATAAGCATATGCTCATGTTCATAGATTTTAGCCAAGTAGCAAATAACAAAAATAAATACATAATAATTACTTTTTATAAAGAAAATGAAAAGTTCTCCTCTCATTGGTAGAGATGGGATACTATTCTACATTGTCAACTTTGGCTGACCTCTTGGTTAGTTTTGCTGAACTGCTTTTTTCCCTTTTTGAAAAATTCTTTTTTAAAAAATTATTTTACAAGGGTATGATTCTCTGGAGAAGAAAGGAATGAGATATAGATATGAAAATTAAATGATGAAAAAATAAAGGATATCTATAAAAATTTTTGAAGAAAGTGAACAAGTTTCAGGTAAAAAACAGTTTTCTGCAATTTGATTTTCATGCCTAGAAAAGACCTATCCTTGATCCAAATGATCCCAAATCATTCACCAATGAATCTTATTGAAGAAAATAGTTACCAAAGAAGTTTCTGGTGTTTTGTTCAAAATAGGTTGTTCAATAAAATTATTTGTTCCTGGTCCAGAAAAAAATTAGTAAGCATTTGCAATCCATGGCATATATATATATATATATATGTATGTATTGGTGATCCTATTTATTCTGCCCTATGGTCAGCCCACATCCAGAGTACTCTCTTCAGTTCTGGGCTCCATAATTTCTGAAGAACATTGGTAATCTTGAAAGTTTATAAAGGAAAGCAATCGGAATGAAGGACTTTTGAATCTACATCATAAGAATATTGATCGAAGGATCTAGACATGTTTAGCTTACAGAAGACAAAGATTAAACCCTATTTAAAGGCCGTCATATGGAACAGAGATTCAGCACCTTCTGTTTGGTCCCATAGAGCAAAACCAAGGGTAATGAGGTTCATTTGAGCATGAAGTCAAGAGAATCTTCCTAACTATTGAAGAGCCTTGGCTAATGGCTCCTTGACCCTCCTTGGGGATCCTCAAAGGCTGAAGACCAGTGGTTGAGTACTTTAAGCCAGAGATTCTTTTTGGGATATTGGTTGTACTAAATGAACATGAAGATGCCTTCTAATTCTTAAATCATATGATTATTGTGTGAATAAAATGTAGGGATGATTCGAAAAAAGAATATTTTAACCCTAGTGGTATTTATGAAAACAGAAAAGAAAGGTGAGGAAAAGGAAAAGAAATAAAGACCCCAAAGGAAAATTTGCTAGAGAGTGAATGAATAAAAACGTCTTTATTAAATGCTTACTATATGTTTGGAATTACATTAAACACTGGAGATGTCAATACAAAAAGCAAAACAGTGCTACCCTCAAAGAACTTAGATTTTAATAGGAGAAGATAAGAGATATGAGTTGGTAGTGTCCTGAGAGGGATGTTTTGCTCAGGGAAGTTCAAAATGACTGGAGTCAGTGGGCACAGAGAATTAAGGAATACCATCTGAGAATGGAAGAGGTTTCAGTAACCCAGTACAGAGGGCTGAGATTCAAAACACTAAAAGCAAGAACACAGACTTCAAGATGAAAGACAAGGAAAGGGTAAAAATTTGGTGGATGTTCTCCTAGAAAAATATAATTCCCCGAAGATTGTGCCCATGTGGGATTTTAATTACCCAGACATCTGTTTAGCGAAGTCTATGACTAAATAGGGATCAAATACAGAGCTCAAGTTACGTGAGCTTGAGATGACATTCATGACTCAGAAAGGGGAGCTATCAGCCAGGGGAAAATCAATCCAGGCTTTGCTTCGGACCGACAGAGAAGCAATTATTTTGGGCACAGAGCTACTTAGCCTCCCTGACCATGAATGTAATTAAGTAATTCCTGTCCCCTGCCCCCAGCCGCAAACAGAAGAAACTATGGGATTTAACTATCAGTAAGGTGTACCCCCAATTCCTTCCTTCCACTCCCTTCCCTTCCTCCCTCCCACATATTTTTTTTTGGTAGTTTCTTTTCCTATTTACAGCACTTCCTTCCCTGTTTCCTATTCTCATCCAGAAACAGAAGAGAGGTCCTATTGTCAGTGTTCTTACACTTGGCACATGTGTAGAGTCATGGAGAGATGAATTCCTTCTTTCGATTGATCATCTTTGATTTACTCTGTGTTCAAGATGTTCCAAAAATCTTACTGCAATTTTAAGCTATCTTGTTTGCACTTTGTTGTCTCACACGTTGGACTGTGACAGGTACTCAAGGGCAGGTACTATATTTTATATAGTATATATAATATAGTTTATATAGTACAAAGAGTATCCTCAAATATTTATATAAGGATACTCTTTATATCCTCAGCATTTATCACACTATGTAGTACATCTAGGCAGTTAATATTTATTGACTAACTTCCAGCAATATAAAGAAGATGCATAAGAAGATAGATACAATTGTGTATGTAATATATGTTTATCTAGACACACATGCATATATAGTATGTATATATGCAGTGTAATTTTAAGTTTGCAGCTTAAAACATATCCATATGTATGTACAATTGTATGAATATAAAGATATATCTCTGATTTTATATGTATATTTATATAAACATATATATTTATTCAAACCTACAAACACACCTGTATGTGTGTAAGCATGTAATTACACATGTGTATACACATATGTATCTTAGTCATTATTATTCAGTCATTTTCCATTGTGTCCAATTCTTCACAATCCCCTTTGGAGTTTTCTTGACATATTTATTGGAGGGTTTTGCCATTTTCTTCTGCAGGTCCTTTTACAGATGAGGAAACTGAGACAAACAGTCTGAAGTGATTTGTCCAGGGTCACACAGCTGATATCTGCAGAACTTAGCACAGTATCAGAACATAGTAGGTGTTTCATAAAAGTTGATTGGTTATATAACCTCTCTGATCTACATGACCCACCTGTCCTGTAAAACATAAGGAGTAGGCGAAATTGTTTGTTCTTAACTGTAGGTTCATGGACAGATTTCACAGGTCTGCTCACGTGGGTGGGAAAAAATACCATTTTCACTTTCATTAGCCTGTAACTGAAACTGAGCATTTCATAGTTTTTATTTTATAGATTTAAAAGCATAATTCTGAGAAGGAGCCCATTCATATGTTTCACCAGATTTCCAAAAGCGTCTGTTTCACACACATATAAACACACCTGTCTAAAGAGCTCTTAGACTGTATGATCTCTGAAGTTCCTTCCATGTCTGGGTCCTATGATCCCATGACAGCCACACATTTAGTGTCATTTGAGAAGCAGCCATGAAGGCTATATAAACTATTTGAGAAAATAGGGAATGAAAACGTCCTCCTAAATTCCTTTTATGATACAGACATGATACTGATACCTAAACCAGGTGGGAAGAAAACAGAGAAAGAAAATTATAGACCAACCTCCCTAATGAATATTGATGCAAAAATCTTAAATATTAGCAAAAAAATAACAGAGAAGCAGCCATGAAGCCTTGCCTGCTGAAAAATAAAACAATCCTACACTCACCCATAGATTCATGAGGCCCCAAATTCCTACTTTTGAGTCTTTCTCTTGGGCTAACCAACAAGAAATAACCAGCAAGAAATGTTTATAGACATTACCTGCCATCAACAGACAGCCCTCTAACTCTTTCCTCTTAGGATGGATTATTCTATTAGGTTAGCTAATTGACACCTTGCTAGTCAAAGAACCTATGCCCAGGAGGAAGCACCCAGGAAGAAGGGTGGGTTTGAATGACAAAAAAAAGGGAAGAGTTTGAGGGCTCTAGATCAGGAAAGGCAAACATGGGCAGGCACTTAGTAGGGGCTGGGGAGTGAGAAAGAACAAGAAGTTTGAGGGTGAGTGGGAAGGATGAGGATGACCAAAATGTGTCTCTTACACGTGCTGATGGAATCACTGGTCAGTGAACTGAACTCTGTGGCTCTCTCATACTCACCCCTAACCAAGAGTAGGGTCTTCTTGCTTCTCTGCCCCCAACCCAATAGGACAGAGTTTGAAGATAAATATGTCCTTCTATCCGGCTCTTGTCCCATCTAGCCAAACAGGGAAATGGGAGGAACAATATCCTGACTTCTTTTCCTATGCAAGTTGAGCTAACATTTCTTTCTTGATTTTTTGAAAAAGGTATAGAAAGCATGGAGGTAGCTAGGTGGTGCAGTGGAGTGTGCAGCCCTGGAGTCAGGAGACAAATGTATGATTTTGAGCAAGTCCCTTAATCCTGTTTGCCTCAGTTTCCTTATCTGTAAAATGATCTGGAGAAGGAAATGACAAACCACTTCAGTATCTGTTCCCAGAAAATCCCATAAGAATCACAAATAGTTGGACACAAAATAACTGAAGAGCAGCAGAGTATAAAAAGCATCCTCTATTCTGGCTGCTTGTTTAGGTACCCTTCTGGTGCAGGTAATGTTTGGTGGATCACAATGGGCATTCTTCAGCATCCAACTTCTTCCTAAAAGTCAACCTAGAACTCACAGAGGGAAAAATGAAGACCTTGTTTGTTTTTGACCTTGTCTAGCCTTGGTCCTGAGCCTTTCTCCCAAGCCCTTTCTCAGCTATTGTCTTCAGTCTGGCCAAGAACTGCCTCTGAGCATAACCTGGGTGGTACCTGGAAAAGGAGAGATCTAGACCTGATGAGTTGTGTTGGTATGATGAAGAAGGCTGGGAATTCTCAATATCTTCATTTAACTTCCTACAAAGACTGAGTGGAGAAAAGGGAGATAGACAGCTCTACATTCTGAACATGATGCTTCAGAACTAAGGTTTAATCTCCTGGGTGGATTGCTCCAGGACTTAACTGGGAGCCCTTTGGGTAAGAGGAGCATAAAGAAGATTTTAAGATTTGGGTTCAGAGCCTGAGAATTTTTAATTACCTGAGGAACTACTTCTACCTAGAGGCACAGGGATGTGTTTTTAGTAAAACGATTTTTGTTTGAACTCGAGCTTTGACGATCTCTCAGGATCATCAATGATCCACATGCTGAACTTTGGCCAGACTCAGACATTTGGAAAATGAAAGGATCTGACTAAATGGCCTCTAATGCTCCTTCCAGCCCCAAATTTATGATTCTATAACTCTAATCCATTTCCTTTTAAAAAGTCAAACTATCTTTTGCTTTTTACAACACCTTTATTATCAATGCCTAGTTTCTGCTGTACTATTTTCCAATTTTCCCAGCAATTTTGTCAAATAGTGAATTCTTATCTCAGAAGCTGGAGTCTTTGGGTTTATCAAACACCAGATTACTATGGTCATTGACTATTGTCTTGTGAACCTAACCTATTCCACTGATCAACTACTCTATTTCTTAGCCAGTACCAAAAGGCTTTGATGAACACCGCTTTATAATAGTTTTAGGTTTGGTATAGCTAGGCTACTTCCATTTGCACTTTTTTTTCATTAATTCCCTTGAAATTCTTGACTTTTTGTTCTTCCAGATGAACTTTGTAATTATTTTTTTCTAACTGTAATTTCTTGGCACTTTGATTGGTACAGCATTGGATAAGTAGATTAATTTATCTAGAATTGTCATTTTTATAATATTAGCTCAGCCTACTCATGAGCACTTGATAATCTTCCAATTGTTTAGATCTGATTTTATTTGTATGGAAAACACCTTTATTTTCCAATACAAAATTTGAAGGGCAGGGTTGTTCTTTCATCCATCACTATTGATCCCCTGTACTAAAAAATCAAAAAAGAAAAAAAATACAAAACTATCTAATTGATGAAACACTTCTGCCAAATCTGCCATAACAGATTTATTTTTAAATCAATTTATTTTTAAAATTCAATTTAATTTTTAATCTATGAAATAAAATAAGTATTTCCATAGCATAGAATTTTTAAAAAGATGGTTATACATAAAACTGCCAATATACTATGTACAACTTGCTATTCCTTTTAAATATATAATAAAGTTATATGATAACTTTTTCCATTTTTTTCTTCCTTCTCCCACCCTTCCCCTAAAGATGATTACCATTAATACCAATACATAAACATACACACAAACATAAAATTATTTTATACATAGTTATATTTATCAGTTCCTTCTCCAGTTGCACATAACATCTTGATAACTTTTAATTTGGGTATTTATAATAATCAAAATGATTGAGTTGCTCAAAGTTGTTCTTAAAACAATATTGCTGTTACTATACACTATATTCTCTTCATTCTGCTCATTTTACTCTTCATTATTTCATGCAAGTCTATCCACGTTTTTTTTAAATCAATGAGTTCATTATTTCTTATAGCATAGTCATGTACTACAATTTCTTCAGCCATTCCCCAGTTGATTGATATCCTTGCAATTTCCAGTTTTTTGCCACCACAAAGAAAGAAAGCTGCTATAAATATTTTTGTACATGTAGATCCTTTTCCTTTTTGTTTTTTTAGCTCTTTGATATACAAATCTAAGAAGTATTGCTGGATTTACAGATAAGAAAACTGAGGCTCAGAAAGTTTAATGATGACTTGTTCAGTGATTTACACAGGATTCAACCCAAGTCTTCCTGACCACAAATCTGGTGGTCTATTATCTTCTCTTTCCTTCTTCCCTCATGTCTAGTCTGTTTTCAGCTTCTACTGCCACCACCTAAATCCAGGTCCTCATTACTAACTCCTAGATTATTACAACAATCCTTTAGTGTCTCATGAGCAATACATTGTTACTAGAGGAAGTCAAAAAATTGTGCTAACAATTTAAATTAAATATAATTATTTTAATTAATTTTATTTATATATTATATAAATAATATATAATTACAATTTTAAATTAATGCTATCTAACTTAGCTAGATCCTCACGTCTGCACATCAATCCTTTTATTATCTCCTACTGATTCCCCACTGAAGCTCTTCCAGCCCACCTCTCCCCTAGGTCCCTGACCACACACTTGCCCTCAGTTTTCTCAACAGATAACCTTGTCTTCTCTATTGAATTAAGTCCATCCAAAGGGAATTCTCTCACCATATCCTCAGATTTCAAATCTATCTTCCTTTTCCACAGTCCCAGAGGCAAGTGGTCTTCCTCCTTGTCAAGGTTAACCCTTCACTGAGCTTTTGATCTTAGTCCCTCAACTCTGTATCTGCTGGGATTTTGTTTCATCAAACATCTCCTCTGTCTCACTGTCAATTTCCCCTCTTCTCTGCTTCTCTACTGGCATCTTCTCCTTCTACTTATATGGAAAATATATATTTCTTCTTTCCTTAAAACAAAAAAAATTGCCTTCTAGAAACCCCCTCAAACCCATTATTTTCTTTCCCTTTCCTTTCAAACTTCTAGAAAGATACTATACTCATAATTTTTCATCATCAACTCTCTACACTCTGTATTCTATTTCCATCACTCTACTGAAATTGCTGTGTTCTCTACTTGTCAAATCCAAGAGCATCCCACACAGTAGAATCTACTCAGTCTTCAATCCCTTTAACCTTTTCTACAACATTTGACACTGTTTATCACTCCTCCCTTGACACTCCTCCCTTGACTCCTATGACACTTTCTCCTGGTGTTCTTCCTACCTCTGATTGATCCTTCGGGGTCCCCTTCACTTCTCCTTCCCCCTTGGGTATTTCCCAAAGTTCTTCCATTTGTGCTCATCTCTCCCTGCCTTTTACTGTAGATAATTCAGCCATTCCCAAGGCTTCGGTTGTTGCTTCTATAGAGCAGACTCCCAATCTGCTTGTCTAACCTTAATCTTCTCTCTGAGTGCCAAACCTGAATACCCAGTGCTCCACTTAGATATTCTTCTACTATCTCAGACACAATATGTGCAAAGAAAAACTTACCTTTCTCCCAATCCTGCTTTCTTTCTAATTTGCCTTTTTCTGATGACACATTCTTTTCTCAAGTCATCCAACCTTGAAATGTTAGCCATTCCTTCTCTTACCCTTATCCCCCACCCCAGAATTACATATCTAAGTTGATTTGGTAAGACAATTCTTGCACAATAATTTATTTTTTCCACAATTTCTCTTGTATTTTCCCTCTTTTCCAGTTCCTAAGTCATCCTACCAGTTCAGATTCTCAATGCTTCTTACCTGGACCATTGTCCACTGGGAAGCAGCATGGTAAATGGGGAAAGGGCTGGATTTGGAGGCTGGGAATCTGGGGTCAATTCTTGCCTCTTGCACTCACTCTCCATGTGACATGAGGCAAGTAACTTAATGTTTCTGACCTTCAGTTTCTTCATCTATAAAATGGATGTTCTCTCACTAGGAAATCTCTGAGGTTCCCTCCAGTTTAAATCTATGATCCTAAGTGATCTGTCACAACTGGTCTACTTGCAACTCCATTCTCTCTTCTTTGATCCACCCTTATTTCTAATGCCAAAGTAAGATTTTTTAAATAACTTTTTCTTGATAGAACCCATGCCCAAAGTAAGATTTTTAATACATAAGGCTTCAAATGTCATTCCCATGCTTAAAATTCTTCAGTTCTTTATGGAATAAAACACAAATTTCTCACCACTCCATTCCAAGACTTTCAAAATATGGCTTTAACCTCACTGTCCAGCTGGCTTTCACTTATCCATCTGTACATTGTCTCTGATAAACTGGACTTTCTATTCCCCAAATTTGCCATGTATTTACATGTTCCATCCCCTTTCCACATCTGTACTAGATGGATTCTTCTTCATTCTAGACCCTGTTAAACACCCATTTTTCCACAAATCCCTCTGATACCTCCAATTGGAAGACCCCTCTCCCTCTTTCCATCTCTCATACCTCATTTGTCTCCTAGGCCCCCCACTGAAACTAACTTTCATTGGTGTGTGTGCCTCTCGTTCCCTTGCTCAGCTGTTAGGATAAAATGGTGTCTCCTTTAATCTTTGAATCCCCAGTGCTGAGCATAGTGCCTTACATATCATTAAGTGCTTAAAAATGTTTCTGGAACAGAATGGAATTAGTTTACTGCTCCAATGGACATCTCTGCCAGGATGTCCTGCCAACATCTTAAACTCAATGTGTATAGAGCAGGATTCATCATCTTCCCCTCCCCCTAATTCATCTTCCATCTTTCTTCCTTTTTTTTCTGTTAATGACACCCTTCTCTCAAGAATTATCCGACTCCCTCCTGTGCTACACTGCCCATATCCAGTGAGTGCAGGTGTACTTTATTTTTACCTCTGCAATATTTCTTAAATTGATCCCTTCCACATGTATGAAATGATAGAGTAAAATGAGCAAACTCCTGAGAATAATAACATTATTTTAAAAAAAAACTTTAAAAAGACAGAAGAATTGTGTGTGTGATCAACACAATTACCAACTACAATTCCCTAGGGCCAGAGCTGAAGAATATTGTTATTATTCAGTCGTGTTTGACTCTTGGTGATCTCATGGGGTTTTCTTGGCAAAGATGCTGGAGCACTTTACCATTTTCTTCTCTGGGTCATTTTACAAATGAGTAAATTAAGACAAATAGTAAATGCTTTGTCCAGGTTCACTTAAGCAGTAAGTGTCTGAGGCTGGATTTGAACTCGCATCATCCTGAGCCCAAGCTCTATGCTCTATTCACTAGACCACCTAGCTGAAACATATTTCTTACTTCCTGACAGATTCAAGATGTAGAATAAGACATACATTTTTAAATATATTGGGTTTTTTTTATGTATATTGGATACAAAGAGGTTTTTTCCTTTCTATTTTTTTTTTGAGTGGGGCAAGAGTTGGAGTGAGTTATTGATAGGATTACCAAAATGAAAAAAAAAGAAGAAAAGTAAGAAAGGACAGTCATTGAAGCATTTAAAACCCACAGAAGAGAACAGAAGGAAAGTCAGTAGGAAACAGACAAGCAGGTCAGCTTTGAAAAGAACATGTTGAATTTATTATATTCTTGAAAAGAAAAGCAAGCTGTAAGTAATAAAGATTCATAGCATCATACACAATCCTTTTCTTCTGTTCTTACTTTGTATATGGAGATACTTGTCTTCTTTAGTGTTCATGTACAGAATAGAAAAGAAATTTTAAAAGAATAGCAAGAAAAATAATTGATTTCATTCTTCCCATTTACAATGCCCCTATCTTAATTCAAACTTTCCCTACACAGTCTCATGAGATTCCTAACTGGCTTTTCTATCCTGGGTGCCCAGATTTTCCCCTCTCCATGTTTATCAAATGACTCTGCTAATACAAATATATAATATCATTTTATTGATTATGGAAGGGAAAGACTGTGGAGACTGAACTAATATTAAAGACATTGTTAGTAATCATTCAGCAGGAATAATAATAGTACTTATTAGCA
Organism: Antechinus flavipes; assembly: GCF_016432865.1. NCBI lineage: Eukaryota > Metazoa > Chordata > Mammalia > Dasyuromorphia > Dasyuridae > Antechinus > Antechinus flavipes. Next base: position 58,665,321 of record NC_067402.1, on the reverse strand, counting down.
TCTGTATAGCACTTTATGGCTTACAAAACACTTAGCTAGCTTGTGAACATCTGAGCTCAGACTTACCTTAATTTACCTTAACTTACCTTGAACTTAACCTGTTCAGTGTCTAAGTTCATATTTGAATTTAAGTTTTCTTGGTTCCAGGTCCTGTGTTCTACCCACTGTACCATCTAGCTGCCTCAAAGAAGGCCCGATTACTCTGAGCTAGCATGTCTTCATCAAGAAACAGACCCTGCAAAATTAACCTCATTTCCATTTCCTTCCAGAGTTACTAAACCAATGCAGAGGTTTTTAAATATTTTGGTGTCAGGACATTTTTATACTTTTATGTGGGTTTTATATATAAATTTATTATCTTTTATGCGAGTTTAACATATAAATACATTACCTATAATAAAATATGATTATAAATTATATTATAAATAATATGTTATGTATGCTATATTATCATATCCCATCATATAACATACCTCTTTAATATAAAATACTTATCATTTTATTAGTTATGCTATATATTGATGTACCAAACATTATTATATTTTTACATTTATCATATTAGAAATTAAAACATCTTAGTATTATTATTAAAATAGCTTTGACTTAATGAATCCTCTTAAAAGAATTCTTTATAGATTCCTGTACTTTGAGAATCACTGGAAAAACAGATGAATAAAAGACAATAGACATGATATACCTAGATTTCAGCAAAGCATTTGACAAAGTCTTTCACATTCTCCATATAGACAAGACTAAGAGATATAAGCTAGACAATTGTGCAGCAAGATGTATTCAGAACTAATCAAATAGTCAATCTACCAGGTCATAATAAACAAGTCAATGTCAACTTAGAGAGGGATCTCTAGTAAAGTTACTTCAGGAATCTATTTTAGCCCCTGTGCTATTAATTTTTTAATCAAAAATATAAAAAATAATATGGTATTTTTAATCAGTTTATAAATGACATGAAGTTTAGAGAGTTCAAATATTTGATCAATATTTTAAAATATCTTCAGAGGATAGAAAGATGTGTCAAATCTAAGACAAAATCTAATAGAGAGAAATGTCAGGTCTTACCCTTGAGTGAAAAGAATGAACTCTCCAAGAATAGTGCCATCTAAAATTATTTAACATTTATTAATATTATACCACTATTGTAGACATTTGGCAAACAAATCCAAAAAATGGATTAGCCCATCCTCTGGGGAGCTGACATTCTTCTGGGGGTGAGAAGGGGAATACAATATATATGAAAATAAATAATTTATATGTGTGCCTACACATATAATATAAATTACTTATTTTACATATATTACATTATATGTATATATTATATTATACATATAATATAATATATTACATATATATATATGTATAATTTGAGGAAGGAAAGAACATAATCAACAGAGATGGGTTAGGGAATGTTAGGAAGGACTTCTTATAGGAGATGGTACCAAAGTAGAATTTGAAAGGCAGCTAAGGATTCTAAAGGAAATTCTAAAAGGAAATAAGGGGAGAGGAAGTGAATAATAGGCCAGTAGGAAAGCATAGAAATGGAAAAATGGAATGTCAAGGTCAGGGAATGACCCCTTGGCTGGAATGTGAATAGGAGCTATGTGGAATAAATCTGGAAAAATTGGTGGGAGCCAGAATTGGAGGGAAGGCTTCAAATGAGTATGTATTTTCTCTAGTCAATGGGGAGCCATTTTTGAGGAGGGAAGTAGCATAGCTAGAACTGTCTTGAGAAATTTAATTGGCAGCTGTGTGGAGGATGGGTTAGAAAGGTTAGAAAGAGTATTTCCAATTAGAAAATTTTTCGATTTTTAAAGCACGAACTGAATGAATGGCGTGTAATGTAGTTGAGTAGCAGTTAGTGGCTGATCAAAAAAATTCAAATAATAAAAAGTGGAGGGAGAGAGATGAAAAGAAACACAAAAAGTCAGGAGAACCATCAAACCAGGAGGTTTGTGAGCTCAGCCAAGGCCAGGATCACAGCTGGAGGGGCTCCAGAAGGCCCAAGCAGCAGCTCGAAGGGGAGGCAGGGAGGCTCCCTCTGACAACTAGACCGGTTCTTGTTATGTTTTGGAATTAAAACCTAGGGAGCCAGCGGCAGTCGGGGGAACCGCCTGCCTCAGAGCCCTTCGGCCTTGTCCGTGATGCTAAAACCACTTGACAGCTTCCCTCCTCTCAGTCTGTTAAGCTGAAACTTTTTTTCCTTTCTTCTGACTCCTTTCAAATTCTACTTTGGTACCATCTCCTATAAGAAGTCCTTCCTAACATTCCCTCCTGACTGAGGCAGGGCTGAGGATTTATAGATGTTTTTATTCTCTTTGATCTGTAAACAGATGAACAGGAAATGACTGGAGAATTGTGACATTTTAGGTGAATGAGTCAACCATGAACGCGTCCACTGAGGTTAACCAGTCCAATGATCTGAATCAGCAACATTTTCCACTTAGTCCAAATAACACAACATATGTACCTAGTGAGGCTGGGGCGGGGGGAGGAAAAAGAAGGCCACAGGGGAAACCATGGACATGTTTGTGTAACCAGTTCAATCTTCCCTTCAAAGCAAGCTCAGTGTAAACAGTGGACTCCCCTGCCTGAACCCTGAGAATCCCTTCTCCATCATGGATGTGATTCAAAGGTCATGCATTTATTAGTAGGTGAGAGAGAAAAAAAAGAAAAATATATATATATATATATACTCATATATATGTATATATATATGTATGTGTACGTGTGTGTGTGGAAGAAGTTGTAATTATGAAAGTTAAATTTCATTTTTTCTGTTTTCTAAGCCATGTTGATTGTTTTATAAATACTATTTACTTGCTCTCCATGATATGATCCATATGCCATTGTTATGGAGGAAATGTATACAGATGTTCTCTAAGGGAAGGGACTACTTCATTTTTGCTTTTGTATCCTTATCACCTAGCACAATGATCAACACTTAATCGATGGCTAATAAATGACTGAGCAGGAAGCTTAGAAAGTATTAGACTAGGAAGGGAGAGATCAAGTATTTATTAATCTCCTACTATATGTCAAGAACTGTGTTAGATATTTTTATGGAGTCTCACAACAATCCTGTGAAGTATTATAATTCCTGTTTTACAGCTGAGGAAACTTGGGCAGATGGAGGCCTAAATCACTTGCTCAGGAAGTATCTGAGGCTGGATTTTAATTTAGATCTTTCTGACTCCACATCCAGAGCTTTATCCACTGCAGTACTTGATTGCCTTTAAAAGTCCAAAAGATCTGAGTTCTAGTCTCACAATTATCATTAACTTGATGGAAGCTGGTTAGGACAGTCTCCTTTCCCTATAAACAAAATTCTGAACCTGAGTTCTTAATCCCTTGGAAGCCCATGAATAGATTTGGAGGGGACATGAACTTGGATAGGGAAAAAAAATGACATTTTTGTTTTAATACAACTTTTTTTTTTCAAACTATGCAATTGATTTTATGTATTAAAAGCATTATTCCCTGAGAAGGAGTTCAGAAGCTTCACCAGACTGTTCAAAGGGATCTATGACTCAGAGGAAGGAAAAGGGGGAAAGGAAGGAAGAAAGGAAAGAAGGAAGGAAGAAGAAAAGGAAAGGAAGAAGGAAAAAAGGAGAGAGGGATGGAGGAAGGAAGGAAAGAAAAGAAACAAGTATTTATTGAACACTATGCACGAGGTATTGTAATAAGTGTTTTACAAATATCTCATTTAACATGGAATTTACTTTCAAATATCAAATGCAAAAATTAGTGTAATGCAGAGTTGTCAAAAGCACCAAGAGTAAATATAAGAAAGAGATGCCAAATGCAAACCCCCAGTAAAGAGACAAAAGGAAAAACAGGTGAACAAAGCATCAGGCAATACTGGATAAGAAAAAAGAGCCAGCTGTGGTCGTGCAGGTTAATGGGAAGTCTATGAAAGGGAGATTTCAGTGGAAGGGCTTTGTGATAGCCCTACAAAGCAGTGTCATCTCGTGGCTGTTGGCACTCTGCCGCCTCTCTTTATCCTGTTCCAGGTCTTTCCCCCTTAACCCGAACAGCAGTGGTTCTCAGGCAAATTAAAATTGTCCCAGCTTTTCCAGTGGTCTGGGAAAGCCCAGTAGCCAACCTCTGTTGCTTTCCTAGGCTGACATCGGGCAAATAGGGTATAATAAAATGATAATAATTGGGCTAACCCCCAAACCAAGGTAACAAACTAAGACTGAGGCAGCTGTAAGTATGGGAAAGAGAGCTACTTGATCTGGTTGAATGTCAATAAATAAAAAAATAAAACCCTCCTTGTGGTTTGGAGCATATGTTGAGTTTGCCTTGAGGAGATTGAAGAAAAGAATCAGGATTATTGTCATGACTGTTATTTATTTGTAGTTGGGGCCCTACCATTTCATTGTTAAGAAGTATAATCTCCCTATCTAATATAGTTAAGAACTATAAATTCATTCATGTTAAGAACTCTGAATTCCCTACCTAAAAATGAAAACTTGGAAATATTTGGCACTCTGTTTCTGTACTTGGAATAAAAAGGCCTGCGATGGAATCCAACCTTAGACATTTACTGGTTCTAGGACCCTAACCAAGCCACTTAACTTGTTTGCCTCAGTTTCCTCTTCTGTAAAATAGGGATAATAACACCTAACTCCCAGGGTTATTGTGAAGATCAAATAAAACCATACTCATGAAGTACTTGATACAGTGCTTGACTTATAGTAGGCCCTTAATAAATGTTTATTTCCTTGCCTTTCTCCCCTTTCTTTTTAGGGTAGGCATAAGAATAAAATGAGATATCATTTGAACTCTTAAAGTGTACCTAAATGCCAGCTATTATTATTGCCATAAAGAATTGGTGGAGGCCACTGAGAGACACGTCCAGAGTCACACAGCTAGTATATCAAAGGCAGGACTCAAAACCCAGGTTTCCCAAGTCCAAGACTAGGATGCTTCTAAGCTCGTAAAGAAATAATAATAAGCTTAAACTCCACGGAGAAAGGAATCAAGCTCGATTCTTTGTGTCTTTCACCATAGTGGGTATTGCATCTATATGAGAATGAATCAATGCGTAAACTTCCAACCTATCATTTTTCTGCATTAGGCAATAAATAGAATTTTAGTACTATAGGTAAAGATAACAGAACTCTGGGAGCCCATAAGGACCTTTGAAGCTCATCCACAGAATTTTTGGTTGATACAATCCCAATAAGAAAGAGTTGGTCAGAGAAAATCTTTCTCACCTGTGAATAATATGACAGATGGTCCTGTCTAGAAGGACCTAACAAAGCAGCCTAGAGCCACATATACAACTAGAGAGAGAGAGATAGAGAGAGAGAGATAGATAGATAGAGAGAGCGATAGACATAAGACATAGAAGCAGAGAGAAGCAAAGAGAGACAGAGGGAGAGAGACAGAGACAGAAAGAAAAAGACAAAAAGACAGAGAGGTTGATTGATAGTGCTTTAAAAAAAAAAACTATACCAGCAAATCCTGGCTAATAGGCCATCCTGCTATTTAATGAAACTAATTAAGTAATGGAACTTAGTAATATCAATTATAGTAATAGCTAACATTTATATAGTACTTTATGGTTTACATAGAATTTTTTCAAACATTATCTCATACATTAGCAGCCAACATTTCCAAACCAATATTGAAAAATTAAACATATGGTCCTGGCAGCAAACCCTGTGGAAATCAAAGTCACTTTACAAGTATTAGTTGGAAAAATTAGAGACCGGGAGACCTGCTGTGCTCTGGCATCAAATTAGTGAAGGGAGGAGTTCTTAACTTCTTTGTGTATGGTTGGACCCTTTGGGCAGTCAATCTGGTCATCAGCATCACAGTTTTAAATACATGTGTAAACTACATAGCATTACAAAGGAAACCATGAATTATACTGAAATACATTCATCAAAATATTTTTAAAACCAAGTCATTGACCCCAAGTTAATTACTTTTGTTCTATAATTTGGAATTCAGCCCCAAAGTTATGAAAACTATACCTATCAGTTGACCCAGGGATACTTTGGAATCTAGATCTCAAACAGATTAAAGGAAAAAAAAGGGATGTTTATATGAATCAGCCAATTTTTCAGCACTTATTATATTCTAGATACCATACTAAACTGGAGTTTATTGAGTGGAGAAGGACTGGGGCAAACCTGACTCAAGTACCCTTTTGGTTCAGGTTTGTATTGGGATGAAATAAGGCATCTTTAGGTCAATGAACAATTATGAAAGGTGTTTACAGCCCTAAGATCAGAGATATGAAACAAGGTACTTACCTTCTAGAGACCTGGTCTCCCTCATCTCCATGTGGGACCAAATCAGGCAGGTACCAGTGTGATAAATCTTCAGACATCCCAGGGCCTGATTCAGTAATGGTGGGATGTTTTATGCCCCCAGCTGCTGAAGAAACTAAATCAACGCAGTTAGGGGCCATCAGAGAAAATGTTCCCCATGGCCTCTCTGTTTGGCATTCAAAGTCCTAGTTCCCTCCTCTATTTCCAGTCTTTTCGCATCATACTTTCTGATATTTACCCTTTAATCCAGTGACACTGGCCTCCTGGCCATTCCATCAATCTCTCGGCTTTGGGCATTTTCTCTGTCTGTCCCCCATGACTAGAATGCTTCCCACTTCTACTTCCCACTTTCTTAAACTGTGAAGTTGTATATCAGAATGGGGGGATCAAAAATTATGATTTATCATAAATAAATGTTTGGTTTGCATATTAGTTTTATATATCTGTATACCCAGGGTCACAGAAAAAGTTCTTAAGAGAAAAGAAGCCATGAATAGAAAAAGTTTAAGAAGTCCTACCCTACTCCACCTACTGACCTTCTAATCTTCAAGTTCCAATTCAAAAACCCTCTTTTGCCAAAAGCCTTTCCCAACTGTTCTTAATGCTAATTCCTCCTCCTTATTAACTATTTCCTACTTATCCTGTCTATAGTTTTCTTGATGCTAATTCCTCCTTCCTATTAATTACTTCCTATTTATCCTGTCTATAGTTTTTTTCTCAGTATATATTTCTTTGCATGTTTTTTCCTTACTATATTGTGATGGCAGGGATTGTCTTGCCTCTTTTTGTATACCCAGGACCTGGCACACAGTAGGCAATAATTGTTTATCAATTGATCGATTGATTTAATTTTTGGTATTATTTTTGTCTTTATATCCCCAACATCTAGTACAATTCCTGACACATAGTATTGCTTAATAAATGCTTGTTGATTTTGTGTATCCAAACACATTAATACAGTACCTGGCACATAGTAGGCAATAATTATTTATCAATTGATCGATTGATTTAAATTTTGGTATTATTTTTGTCTTTATATCCCCAACGTCTAGTGAAATTCCTGACATATAATAATTGCTTAATCAATGCTTGTTGATTCTGTGTATACAAACACATTAATACTCATGAGAGTTTGATTCTAGATTTCTCAGCAGAAAGAAGGGAGAAATAGCCATTAACACCAGGAATGTTTGCAGGCATAAGCACAAAATGCAACAAGGATTTCTTTAAAACAAAAATATGGGTTTTTGCATTTTTATGAATTGATTCCTTAAAGAAGACATGAGTTCAAATCTCAGTTTTCCATTTATTAACTTTATGAACTCTGGAAATTCACTTTACATCTCAGAGGCCCCAGAGATCTCATCTATAAAATGAGAAAGTTGAATTCAGATCATATCTGAGATCCTTCCTGATCTAAGTCTAGAAGTCGATCAGTCAGTTATCAAGCATTTATAAGTGCTTACTATATATCAGGCACTGTATTAGGAGCAAAGCATTCAAAGAGAACTCACGTTCTAATGAAGAGATAACAAATAATTATGTATGATCAAACTATAAACATAGTAAATGGAAAGCAATCTCAGAGGGCAGGTACCAGGAAGGGAAGATTTGTACAGAAAAGGGAAAATTTAAATCTAGCATTGAAATAAGGTCAATGAAGTCTGGTGGTAGGGATGAGAGAGAGAAAGAATATTCCAAGTTGAGGGAGAAAAAGCAATAAGAGACATTTCTTCCAGAGATGGAGTGTCATGTCTAAGGAATAGTGAGAAAAGCAGTGCTATTATAGAATATATGGTGGGGACAGATAAAAAGAAGCCAGATTAATGGGCTTTAAAAGCCAAACAGAAGATTTTTCTATTTAGTCCCAGAGATAACAGGGAGGCACCAGGATTTATTGATTATATGAATGACATGGTCAGACTTAAACTTTGGAAAAATCTCCTTTAACTTACGAGAAGCTATGCAAAGCAGAACTAGGAGAACATTGTACACAGTAACTGCAATATTGTGCAATGATTAACCATGATTGATTTATTTCTTCTCAGCAATACAATGATCCAAAACAACTCAAAAGACTCATGATGGAAAATGTTCTCAACATCCAGACAAAGAAGTGATATAATGTAAATGCAGATCAAAGTATACTATCTTCATTTTCTTTTTTTGTTGTTGCTTTTTTTCTCCTTTTTGTTTTGTTTTTTCTTTCACAACATGACTAATATGGAAATGTTTTACATGATTGCATGGGTATAACTTGTATCAAATTGAGGAGGGGAGGAGAAAATGTGGAACTCAAGATTTTATTTTATAGAAGGAATATTAAAAATTGTCAAATTGTCTTTACATATTTTTGGAAAAAGAAAAGTCCCCTTTGGCAGCTGAGTAGGATAGATTAGAATAGGAATGGATCGACCTATTTCAATAGGCCTGATGAGAGTTGATGAAGACATGCTCTCTAGAGTAGCAGATGTGGCAGTGGAGGAAAGGGAACACACATGTGAAGTGCTGGGGAGGAAGAAATGACAAGATTACAAAATGAGTTTCTACAGTAACCTAAAATATAGAATTCTCCAAACAAGATCATAACAGCCAAATATCTCCTCACTTTTTAAAAGAGCAAAACCCACCGCTGGAAACACTGTTATCCATCATAAAGAAACTAATTAGCTAATAGATTTTGAATTAAATCGTAAAGCATCTCTAATCATGTATGTTTGACAATCAAAAAACCAAATACTTCAAATAAGCATATTATTAGTTAGAGGGCCAAATCTAATTGTGAAGTTGCAGTCTTCCTTTTGACTTATTATTTCACCATTTGCAAATAGTTATGATTCTCATTTCAATTGATTTAAACAGGACAACAACAAAGAGAACAACCATAAATAAATAATTTTCCAAATAAAATACAGTGACCTTTATAGGCAGCATAATCTATAACCCTTAAGCCCCAACTTCTGCCCAAATTGATCTTAATCAGTATTGACCATTTGAAAAACTACAGAGAAATCCTTCATTCTTTCAAGGTTAGACTCTAAATTTGACATCTGAGATTGGAGATGGCCTCACTTAAAAATTTAAGGTCAGATCAATCAAGCAAAACATCAAACTCATGTGTCTTTTCTATTTTTAAGTTTAATTCTTTTTCTTCTTATTTTTTTAAAAGGGAAGAGATAGACAAGATGGTGGAACATGTGTGTAGCACACTCAATTTACATATAGAAGAAGAGATAGACTTGTCCCCAAACTTAAGTTTTCAGTCATATTAACATTATTGAATGACAGAAGTCATTTAACACTTAACCCTGACTTAAATAACTTAACTTTTATAGCCCCAAGTAACACAAAATGAATCCACAATTGTGACTTAGTCCTATGGTTCATTGTCCCATATTGATGGAATTGCACAAGCAGCTGCAGATTTTTCTTTCAAGATTGATTTCCTATTTGCTTCCCTAAACTCTTTAAAAAAATTTATTGATTTTTTTAACTCCACAGTTATTTCCTAGCAAGCTTCCCCTTAACCCTCCAACTAACAAAACAACCACCGCTGATAATGTATCCAACATTCCACACCCATAATCCCTCGCTTTTTTCTCATCTGTTTTTTAGGACCAAGATTAATCATTCCAAGTAATTGAGTTCAGCTTCCTTTTAGTATAGCTTCCTACATTACTGTAATCAATGTACATATTATTCTCCTTTAGTTTATTTCAATCCCCATCTGTTTCTACAGGTCTTGCCACATGTCTCTGAATTTCCAACATTCATAATCCATGATATTTATACACTTGTGCTTTGGTCTGTTCAACTATTCTCCTAATCCATGGGTTATTTTCTTTTCAGCTTTTTACTAACTACCACAAAAAAGAGCTGTTATGAACATATGGGTGTATATGGGAGCTTTCTAGCTTTGACTACGTTGGTTATACTCCCAGTAGCTTTCACTATATGTGCTGTAAAGTTACCCAGTATGACCCCATTGTGTGTGACTAAGAACCTCCCTTCATTATATCCAAATCAAATATGAACCTAGAAAGATGAGTCATATAAGATCAAAAATTGACTAAGATGATTCTTTTTTAAAATTTTTGATAATAGCTTTTTATTTTCAAAATACATACAAAAAATAATTTTCAACATTCATCCTTGCAAAAATCTTGTGCTCCAAATTTTTTTCTCTCCCTTCTCCCAGCCCCTGTACTAGAGAGCAAATAAACCAACATATGTTAACTTTGTAATTTCTCTTTATATATTTCTGTATTTGTCATGCTACCCAAAAAAAAATCAGATCAAAAAGAAAAAAGGAGGAAAAAATAAGCAAACAACAAAAAAGTGACAATACTAGCTTTGATCCACATTCAGTCCCCATAGTCCTCTCTGTGGATGCAGATGGCTCTCTCCATCTCAAGTCTATTGAAATTGCCCTGAATTACCTCATTGTTGAAAAGAGTCAATTCCATAAGATGATGATTCTTAATCTACCTGCTAATGACTCTTCCTTGAAAATAAGTAAGCAAATCCTTAAATAAGACTTAGGTTATTTTTTTTAATATTCAAAATAGCATAAGTGGAAAAAAAAATCTAAAACTGTCCTTATAGAAAAAGTGAAAGTGAAGAGGCTCATATTTAAGTTAAACAATGATTAAGAACACAATTGAAATTTAATGGGTATTTATATAAAATTTAATATTTAATTTAAAATTTTGATAAAATAAAATTTAGTGTTAAAAGTTTAATGTAAAAATTTATATAAATATAATATTTATATAAAACTCCTATTCTAATATAGCTGTCACTAAACATTTCATATCATGAGTAGCTAAATATTTGGGAATAGGGAAGGATGGGGATAATTACTGGACCTGTGATTTCACTGAGATAGGGAACTCCCAGAAAAGGGAATTCCTAGAAAAGCAAGTCAGCACTGTCTCTACAAATTAAAAGTCTTAGAAAGTTGCCCAGAGTACCAAGGCAATCAGAAACAAGATAGTATAGTAAATCCAGTGTTAGGTGTGGGATCAGAAAGAACTGGGGTTCAAAACTTGCCTCTGATACTAGGTGACTTCACTAACTCACTTAACTGTTTTGTGACTGTTTCCCATTTGTAAAATGGGTTGGGGTAGATTCATTGGGTTCTAAAGCTGCTTCTAGTTCTAAATCCATAATCTTGCATGTGGAAAGACAAAAAACCATATCTCTCTCGGAGACCAACCTAATTTGATTTAGCCTCTAATAGTTATCTTAAGAGGAAAAGAATCAGCTAGAGCTCACAATTATATTTGTTCCCATTTTTTTTTTCCTGAGGCAGCTAGGTGGTCCAGTGGATAGAGCTTAAAATCAGGAAGACTCCTCTTCGTGAGTTCAAAACTGGCCTCAGAACTAGCCATGTGACTCTTGGCAAGTCACTTCATCCCATTTGTCTCAGTTTCCTCATTTGTAAAATGAAGTGGAGAAGGAAATGGCCAAACACTCCATTATATCTGTAAAGAAAACCCCAAAACATGGTCACAATGAATCAGACATGACTGAACAACAATAATTTTTCCCCTCAATTATTCACAAGTGAGGAAAGACTAAAATAACTGGCCCATGCAATCAGAACTCAGTATGTCCTTGATGGGACCTACCTGATTTACAGGCAAGATCCATACAGAAGACTGCCTTTTAGGGTTATCCTTTTAATTTAACTGGGCAGTACAGTGGGGAGGAAGACTGGAATTCTAAGATATTTTGGGGCTGGGCAGGTTTGGTAATCCTCGGCTATTATTTATTTGCTACCTTATAATTTACAAAGTCCTTTTCTCACATACTCTCTGTGAAATAAAGCTGAAATCATCCAAGCATTATTTGTAGACAAATTTCACATAAATTTTTGACTAGGATTGACTTTATATCCCACAGATTATTTTTTATCTTTAAAATTTTCATATTAACATATTTTGTCTTGATACATCCATTGCTTTCAATCCAGCACACATTCAGTAAGTAGCTAGTATGTTCAAGGCACTCATGTATAATACCCAGAGAATTCAGTTCCTACCTGCAGGGAACCTAAATTCTACTGGAAACTGTAACTTGGAAAATGATAAGTATATACATGATGATTTGGGGAGGAAAAGCTCCCTGGAATGGGGGACCAGAAAAGTTTCCCTTAAAAAAGAGTAAAATCTAACACACTGAGAAACAGGTATTGTCGAGGCATGGAAAGGTACAGAAGAGAAGATAAAATGCAAAATTCGGGAAACAGCCAATAGGTCAGTTTTGCCAGAAGATAAATTCTGTGAAGGTAAGAAAAATGAAATGTCTGGAAAGAACAGATTGGAGAGGCAGCTCAGGGCCAGTCCTGGAGGATCTGAGTTCAAATGCAGCCTCAGATGCACACTAGTTGTGTTACCTCAGGTAAATCACTTAACTCCATTGCCTCCCCCCAAAAAAATCTCCCAAAGTAGGCTGGAGTCATATTATATAGGACAAGGAAAAGGATTAGCTGAATACTCAGCTTTTTATTTGAAGATTCCAAGGTCAGAAATATGGGAGACTTGAAGGATAAAAGTATCTTCAATAGAAAAAGAAGTATTGGGTGTAATAAAGTAATAAAGTTCTGTTTTGAACATACTGAGATAGAGATGCCTATGGGACAAGCTTTACAGAAAATGCCCAGAATCCCTGCTATGCAGTAGGAGCTTCATAAATGTTTATTGATTAACATCTGGAAGAAGTGTGAGATAAGAAAACTGAGCCAAAGAGTATAGATAGCTATTAGTGGAAATTTGGCTGTGAAGTTGAGGAGGAAGGCACACTGGTCGCTTGAGGGGATGGATCAGTAAAGAGTTTTTAAAAGATGAAAAAGACCTTAGCCTGTTTGCAAGCAGTAGGGGGAAAGCCCGAGGAAAAAGATTGAGAATTGGAGAGAAGATTGAAAGATTGAAAATTGGCTAAAGGGGCAAGCTCTTGGAGGAGCTATTGCTATTTAAATATGGCATATATAAATGATTTGTTTCCCCAGCTAGATTGCTTTGAAGGTAGAGACTGAATCTTACACTTATTTTATATGCCCCCAAAGTACCTAATACAGTGTTATATGCATATTTAATTAAAATAATTCAATCAAATTCATAGCCCATGTTAATGTCCATATACGTTCAGTTTTAACTATCATATTACCAATATCAGTAAAATTTCAGATGAACAGTCATTAACTCATTTAAAATGTATCACCACATTCTTTTGCCATAAATTGTTGCACTTCACTAATTCCATTCCTAAACTGACTTTCTAAAATCGTCTGCTTTTACTTAAGTTAAAGTCCCATCAATATTTGTGAATCTTATATGAACAAGGATGGAGGGAGATGCCCGAGGGAAATGGCATAATACAAGCTACTAGGGATAGGTTCTGGATCTGTGATTTCATTGGTTTGGGAACTCCCAAGTAAGGAAAACCCTTCTACAAATACATCTTGGCATTTTTGATGCAATTTCCAATCTTAAGAGCTTCCTGGAGCACAGAGAGAATGTTTGAACTGCCTGTAGGTGTCAGGCAGGACGTGGTCCAAGGCCATCCTGATTTTGAGACCAGCTTGCTATCCACAATCCCCTACTGCTTCTCTGAAGCCTTTAAGTGAAGATATATCAGAAAATATTTCCTTTATATTGTTTACCACCACATAGAAATATTATCTTGCTGCTGGACAAATTGAGCAAATTTTCTTTCTTTAATTTTATTTGTTAGGTTTTTAAAATGTAAAACAAATTTCATTTCACTAAGTATTTCATATCAAGTAGGAGCTTCTATGCATATATTTTCCAAATCACAGATTCTCCACATAACAACCACCCTCCAGACACCAGGGAATAATTCATTACTTCTAGAAACACTCCTGCATAAAAATTAATTTATTGTTATTGGATGAAAGAATGGCGTGTGATATGAGAAATTTTGTAAACACAAGGAGCAAAGACGGGGAATATATAATGAGAAGTGAGCTAATGTTAATTACCACCAGTCTCCTCTGTCTATAAAGTCGGTTGTCTTTTTCTTTTCTAATCTTTCTCCTCAGCAGTGTAATAGAACTGGCCCCTAAAGAAAGAAAGATCCAGATTTGGGTTTCACCTCTGCTTGTATCACACCTTGGGCAAGTTAATAAATCTCTACCATCAGCCCGACAAGTCACTGTCACCAGTCTGGTCTCAGCCTCATCACCTGATTCCTGTATTTGGTTCATCTTCCTACCACAAGCCCTCCTCACTAAAGTCCATCCTTCACTAGCTGTCCACGGAATCAAAAAGCCGAAGGTATGGTCATGTCACTTCCCTACTCAATAAATTCAATGGCTCCCTAGTCCCTCCAAGATCAAATAAAAAAAAGATCCTGTTCCTCATTCAAAGCCTTTATAACTTATCGTAATTTTATATAACCTATACCTATAACTTAACCTACAGCTTACCTATAATTTAACACCCCCATAGACTTTTCCAAGCATCTTACACCTTTCTCCCCTCTATACACTTTCAATCATTGACACGTCTCTTTACTACTTCTCCCACAAACCACTTTCATCTCTTGATTCCCTGAAATTTCACTCTTTAATTCTATGCTTATAATTCTCTCTCATCTTTGCTTCCTGGCTTCCTTCAAGTCCCAACTAAAATATCCCCTTGTATAAAAATACCTTTCTTGATACCCCCTTATTGCTGGCACTTTTCCTTTTCTAATTACTTCCAGTCTAGTCTGTAAATGCCTTCTTTGTACACAGTTTGCATTTTTATCTCCATTACATTGTGACAAGGTCTTTTTTTTTTTTTTTTTTTTTTGCCTTTTGTATCTTCAGCATTTAGCACACTTCCCGATATGTAGTAGCAGCTTAATAATTATGGACTCTTTCTCAGTCTGTTGCTCTCTTTATCCCTACCTCTGTCTCGTCTTCTCCTCCGACCTGTCTCTCTCTCTCTCTCTCTCTCTCTCTCTCTCTCTCTCTCTCTCTATATATATATATATATATATATATATATATATATGCATACACATATAGATAGATAGATAGATATAGATATAGATAGATATATAGATATGGATATGGATATAGATAGATAGATAGATATGGATATGGATATAGATATAGATAGATAGCTATGGATATGGATATACACTCACACATATACATATATGCTTTTAATTGCAGTTTTTGGGAAGGAGAAGGGGAAAACAGAACAAAGTAAAAAGTGCATAGAAAAAACCCCCAAAAAACAAAAATGAGAAAATCTGAACACAATGTGTAGTATTATACAGATTTTCTTAAAATGGAAATTTATTGCTTTATCTTTTGAATCCTCTCATGCTTTGTGGTGCACATAGCAATGTTTTTTCTCTCCCGTTTTCTGTTTATCTTCAATATAAATAGATAAAAAGGGAAAAAAAGAAAATCATTGGTTAAAAAAATTATGAACTGATTCTATGACTCCAGGTTACTAAGACAATAAATAAGTTGTATTAGTGGTCATTTGCATTGGTAGAGGGAGTTTCATTACCTAAGAGTTCCTATGTCAATGAAATCAGAGATCTGGACTAAAACAAATTTCCTTCTTACCTCTGAGAATTTAAATACATTGATTGCATTATTACCAAACCAATCTCCAATAGTTTATTAAAAGAGATTTGGAGTGAAGAGAC